>NW_028134472.1:0-74000 GCF_964662115.1 Mustela nivalis | reverse complement strand
TGTTCAGAAGGGGGCGCCACTGTAAACAATGAGAGTTTTCCCTGCCGGGACATTTTTGTTGCAGAAACAGCTGAAAGCAATCAGGTCAGACAGAACCAAGGGCTGGAGGGATTTTTAAAATTACAAAAACCTAACCATATCTAATCAAAACCAATGGCCAAGATTTCAAGTTTGCTACTAATGGTATGACATTCTCCTCAGACATGCGAGTGACTTGATCAATATATTTATATATTTATATTTGAAGAAGAAGGAACTATTTGATGCAGCAAATCCACGTTGGTTAAAAATTACCAGATATGGGGTCTCCTGGGTGGCTCAGTGCTTTAGGCCTCTGCCTTCGGCTCAGGTCATGATTTCAGGGTCCTGGGATGGAGCCCCACATCGGGCTCTCTGCTAAGCGGGGAGCCTGCTTTCCCCCTCTCTCTCTGCCTCCCTCTCTACCTACTTGTGATCTGTCTGTCAAATGGGTAAATAAGATCTTTAAAAAAAGAATTACTAGGTGTGAAATACATCGAGGGTATGGGAAGGAAATGATTTCACCTGATCTGATTAGGAAGTGGTTGAAGCCTGAATTAAAGTGCTATAAAAAAAAAAAAAGTAAAGACCTGGGAAATATATGGGGAAAAATTCCCTAGAAAAACAGCAATAATAACTGGCTGCTCTTTATTGATCCAGATCCTGCGGTAGGCAAAGAAGAGCTGGTTTTAGCCAGAGCATGATCTCCAATTGTCTTCGTGATCTGGCATTTCCTGTAAGCCAGGCATGGGGCTCTGCACTAGAGCTGCAAATGCTGGGGGACCTCACTGTCCCTTTTAACTTCTACAGGGGACAATGGGCATGTCCATGGTGCAATGTGACAGGCTTTACCACAGGGAGATAAAAGACTGCCAAGGGTAGGTTGGACCTGGGAAAAGCCACTTAGGAACAGATTTTCAGGGGAGGTGATAGACAATGGCAAAGTGAAGAATGAGGATGAGTGTGTCAAGTTTCAAAGTGCCAGGAGGCAGCACAGTGCATTCGGGAAACTACAGCAAGTTCATGACAACCGACAGCTGATCTGGCAGCATCACCTGGGGATGGAGGCTGAGATCTGGGGTTAACACTGGGGTGAGATGGTTTGTATACTATGCCGAGGAAGTGAGGTACTACACTGTGGCGGCAGAGGGTGTTACCGGAGGATTTCAAATATCAGAATCGTAACCATAATAGAGTATTTAATTGCATCCTAGCTTTTATCAAGGGTAAGATGCAATATAGTTTATGTACGACTAAGAAAGAGAAATGCTGTCAGTTAAACTAGGATATGTCATCAAGTGCAAGGTGAGTTCCACTTTAAGAGATATTAACATGGGGGTGGAGGACAAATCTTAGAACAAGTAAACTGTGGTACTAAAATAATTAAGAATGTTTGAACACTTGGATCAACAACAAAAGTGATTATTGCTTCCCATGTGTCCCAAACTCTATTAAGTCTTAGAACAAGAGACGTTCTCATCTTGATGCCCCGCAGCTGTTAGACCCAAGGTAGAGAGGGCAGTAGCCAACGACCAGCAGGCCCCAAGTGCCATGTGCAGACTGTAAGAGCAACTGCCTTTGAGAGAGGAAACGGTAGAGAGTGGGCTATCTGAGGTAGAGAATTACTAGCTGGGAAAGTAAAAAAAATTGACACAGAATCGGAATTGATGCCCCTACATAACAGAGTTGGTGAAACTTCCCTTCTCAGAGGTCTTGAGGCTCCTCAGAAATGTAATTTCATTTTGGACAGAACATTCAGGATAAATATGATCTGTTCGAGTTCCTGGTTCTCTCATCACGACTGTTTTTTAGGATTCACTGGCACCAGAAAAGGGTTTTGATAGTCCAGGGTAAGTCCTGACAAATGCAAAGCACGGTATCTATGAAAAACTAACGACTCAGAAGAGAACAACAGACCAAAAGCCAGGCCGACCTGACCCTGCAGGATAGGTAAGGCTGGTCTGGAAACATGGGTAGAGGGGAAGTGCCCATCTCCTGCTAGAAGACCTAGAGAAGACCCCTTCCGGAGAGACCACCAGGAGAGGAGAGCAGTAGGTGCTGATGATGAAGAATATTTTAATCAGCAGAGAAGGTCAAAATGACAAAGTTCCACGATCAGAGTAAACATATGGGATTTAAAAATAAAAAATAGAAAAAAAAAGATTTTTTTGAAAGGACTTTTTTTAAAGGAATTTAATCAAAAGTCCTTTTAAAGAGACAGTTGGCTGTTTAAACCAATAGTACAACTCATTGAGAGAATCGCTGCTTTATTTATTGGGGTAGAAAGGACCTGGAATGTAGAAAGACCCATTCTGCAGAGGAAAAAATAAAATCACTAACAGGCCTCATGCCTTGCACAGCCAGTGGCTAGAATCCCTGCCTCATGAGACCCTGTGCTAGAAGGCCGCTAGAACCATCTCAACTATGTTAGTTTATCTTGGAAGCCAACAAGTGTTGGCCCACTTAAGCACACAGTAACAATCAGTCACGTTATGTTATAATGATTGTCGATATCTTTAAAAGCCTTGTCAAGTTCCTTTTTGAGTAAACCTCACCCCACCTTTAGAGAAATTTATCTGTGGTTCACCTCTTTGAAATACCTCATTGTTGTTCCACATTTACCATAGCCCGAAAAAAAAAAAAAAAAAAAAAAAAAAAAAAAGCTTTTTATTAACAAAGTGTTCAGAAGGGGGCGCCACTGTAAACAATGAGAGTTTTCCCTGCCGGGACATTTTTGTTGCAGAAACAGCTGAAAGCAATCAGGTCAGACAGAACCAAGGGCTGGAGGGATTTTTAAAATTACAAAAACCTAACCATATCTAATCAAAACCAATGGCCAAGATTTCAAGTTTGCTACTAATGGTATGACATTCTCCTCAGACATGCGAGTGACTTGATCAATATATTTATATATTTATATTTGAAGAAGAAGGAACTATTTGATGCAGCAAATCCACGTTGGTTAAAAATTACCAGATATGGGGTCTCCTGGGTGGCTCAGTGGTTTAGGCCTCTGCCTTCGGCTCAGGTCATGATTTCAGGGTCCTGGGATGGAGCCCCACATCGGGCTCTCTGCTCAGCGGGGAGCCTGCTTTCCCCCTCTCTCTCTGCCTCCCTCTCTACCTACTTGTGATCTGTCTGTCAAATGGGTAAATAAGATCTTTAAAAAAAGAATTACTAGGTGTGAAATACATCGAGGGTATGGGAAGGAAATGATTTCACCTGATCTGATTAGGAAGTGGTTGAAGCCTGAATTAAAGTGCTATAAAAAAAAAAAAGTAAAGACCTGGGAAATATATGGGGAAAAATTCCCTAGAAAAACAGCAATAATAACTGGCTGCTCTTTATTGATCCAGATCCTGCGGTAGGCAAAGAAGAGCTGGTTTTAGCCAGAGCATGATCTCCAATTGTCTTCGTGATCTGGCATTTCCTGCAAGCCAGGCATGGGGCTCTGCACTAGAGCTGCAAATGCTGGGGGACCTCACTGTCCCTTTTATCTTCTACAGGGGACAATGGGCATGTCCATGGTGCAATGTGACAGGCTTTACCACAGGGAGATAAAAGACTGCCAAGGGTAGGTTGGACCTGGGAAAAGCCACTTAGGAACAGATTTTCAGGGGAGGTGATAGACAATGGCAAAGTGAAGAATGAGGATGAGTGTGTCAAGTTTCAAAGTGCCAGGAGGCAGCACAGTGCATTCGGGAAACTACAGCAAGTTCATGACAACCGACAGCTGATCTGGCAGCATCACCTGGGGATGGAGGCTGAGATCTGGGGTTAACACTGGGGTGAGATGGTTTGTATACTATGCCGAGGAAGTGAGGTACTACACTGTGGCGGCAGAGGGTGTTACCGGAGGATTTCAAATATCAGAATCGTAACCATAATAGAGTATTTAATTGCATCCTAGCTTTTATCAAGGGTAAGATGCAATATAGTTTATGTCCGACTAAGAAAGAGAAATGCTGTCAGTTAAACTAGGATATGTCATCAAGTGCAAGGTGAGTTCCACTTTAAGAGATATTAACATGGGGGTGGAGGACAAATCTTAGAACAAGTAAACTGTGGTACTAAAATAATTAAGAATGTTTGAACACTTGGATCAACAACAAAAGTGATTATTGCTTCCCATGTGTCCCAAACTCTATTAAGTCTTAGAACAAGAGACGTTCTCATCTTGATGCCCCGCAGCTGTTAGACCCAAGGTAGAGAGGGCAGTAGCCAACGACCAGCAGGCCCCAAGTGCCATGTGCAGACTGTAAGAGCAACTGCCTTTGAGAGAGGAAACGGTAGAGAGTGGGCTATCTGAGGTAGAGAATTACTAGCTGGGAAAGTAAAAAAATTGACACAGAATCGGAATTGATGCCCCTACATAACAGAGTTGGTGAAACTTCCCTTCTCAGAGGTCTTGAGGCTCCTCAGAAATGTATTTTTCATTTTGGACAGAACATTCAGGATAAATATGATCTGTTCGAGTTCCTGGTTCTCTCATCACGACTGTTTTTTAGGATTCACTGGCACCAGAAAAGGGTTTTGATAGTCCAGCGTAAGTCCTGACAAATGCAAAGCACAGTATCTATGAAAAACTAACGACTCAGAAGAGAACAACAGACCAAAAGCCAGGCCGACCTGACCCTGCAGGATAGGTAAGGCTGGTCTGGAAACATGGGTAGAGGGGAAGTGCCCATCTCCTGCTAGAAGACCTAGAGAAGACCCCTTCCGGAGAGACCACCAGGAGAGGAGAGCAGTAGGTGCTGATGATGAAGAATATTTTAATCAGCAGAGAAGGTCAAAATGACAAAGTTCCACGATCAGAGTAAACATATGGGATTTAAAAATAAAAAATAGAAAAAAAAAGATTTTTTTGAAAGGACTTTTTTTAAAGGAATTTAATCAAAAGTCCTTTTAAAGAGACAGTTGGCTGTTTAAACCAATAGTACAACTCATTGAGAGAATCGCTGCTTTATTTATTGGGGTAGAAAGGACCTGGAATGTAGAAAGACCCATTCTGCAGAGGAAAAAATAAAATCACTAACAGGCCTCATGCCTCGCACAGCCAGTGGCTAGAATCCCTGCCTCATGAGACCCTGTGCTAGAAGGCCGCTAGAACCATCTCAACTATGTTCGTTTATCTTGGAAGCCAACAAGTGTTGGCCCACTTAAGCACACAGTAACAATCAGTCACGTTATGTTATAATGATTGTCGATATCTTTAAAAGCCTTGTCAAGTTCCTTTTTGAGTAAACCTCACCCCACCTTTAGAGAAATTTATCTGTGGTTCACCTCTTTGAAATACCTCATTGTTGTTCCACATTTACCATAGCCCGAAAAAAAAAAAAAAAAAAAAAAAAGCTTTTTATTAACAAAGTGTTCAGAAGGGGGCGCCACTGTAAACAATGAGAGTTTTCCCTGCCGGGACATTTTTGTTGCAGAAACAGCTGAAAGCAATCAGGTCAGACAGAACCAAGGGCTGGAGGGATTTTTAAAATTACAAAAACCTAACCATATCTAATCAAAACCAATGGCCAAGATTTCAAGTTTGCTACTAATGGTATGACATTCTCCTCAGACATGCGAGTGACTTGATCAATATATTTATATATTTATATTTGAAGAAGAAGGAACTATTTGATGCAGCAAATCCACGTTGGTTAAAAATTACCAGATATGGGGTCTCCTGGGTGGCTCAGTGCTTTAGGCCTCTGCCTTCGGCTCAGGTCATGATTTCAGGGTCCTGGGATGGAGCCCCACATCGGGCTCTCTGCTCAGCGGGGAGCCTGCTTTCCCCCTCTCTCTCTGCCTCCCTCTCTACCTACTTGTGATCTGTCTGTCAAATGGGTAAATAAGATCTTTAAAAAAAGAATTACTAGGTGTGAAATACATCGAGGGTATGGGAAGGAAATGATTTCACCTGATCTGATTAGGAAGTGGTTGAAGCCTGAATTAAAGTGCTATAAAAAAAAAAAAAGTAAAGACCTGGGAAATATATGGGGAAAAATTCCCTAGAAAAACAGCAATAATAACTGGCTGCTCTTTATTGATCCAGATCCTGCGGTAGGCAAAGAAGAGCTGGTTTTAGCCAGAGCATGATCTCCAATTGTCTTCGTGATCTGGCATTTCCTGCAAGCCAGGCATGGGGCTCTGCACTAGAGCTGCAAATGCTGGGGGACCTCACTGTCCCTTTTATCTTCTACAGGGGACAATGGGCATGTCCATGGTGCAATGTGACAGGCTTTACCACAGGGAGATAAAAGACTGCCAAGGGTAGGTTGGACCTGGGAAAAGCCACTTAGGAACAGATTTTCAGGGGAGGTGATAGACAATGGCAAAGTGAAGAATGAGGATGAGTGTGTCAAGTTTCAAAGTGCCAGGAGGCAGCACAGTGCATTCGGGAAACTACAGCAAGTTCATGACAACCGACAGCTGATCTGGCAGCATCACCTGGGGATGGAGGCTGAGATCTGGGGTTAACACTGGGGTGAGATGGTTTGTATACTATGCCGAGGAAGTGAGGTACTACACTGTGGCGGCAGAGGGTGTTACCGGAGGATTTCAAATATCAGAATCGTAACCATAATAGAGTATTTAATTGCATCCTAGCTTTTATCAAGGGTAAGATGCAATATAGTTTATGTACGACTAAGAAAGAGAAATGCTGTCAGTTAAACTAGGATATGTCATCAAGTGCAAGGTGAGTTCCACTTTAAGAGATATTAACATGGGGGTGGAGGACAAATCTTAGAACAAGTAAACTGTGGTACTAAAATAATTAAGAATGTTTGAACACTTGGATCAACAACAAAAGTGATTATTGCTTCCCATGTGTCCCAAACTCTATTAAGTCTTAGAACAAGAGACGTTCTCATCTTGATGCCCCGCAGCTGTTAGACCCAAGGTAGAGAGGGCAGTAGCCAACGACCAGCAGGCCCCAAGTGCCATGTGCAGACTGTAAGAGCAACTGCCTTTGAGAGAGGAAACGGTAGAGAGTGGGCTATCTGAGGTAGAGAATTACTAGCTGGGAAAGTAAAAAAAATTGACACAGAATCGGAATTGATGCCCCTACATAACAGAGTTGGTGAAACTTCCCTTCTCAGAGGTCTTGAGGCTCCTCAGAAATGTAATTTCATTTTGGACAGAACATTCAGGATAAATATGATCTGTTCGAGTTCCTGGTTCTCTCATCACGACTGTTTTTTAGGATTCACTGGCACCAGAAAAGGGTTTTGATAGTCCAGGGTAAGTCCTGACAAATGCAAAGCACGGTATCTATGAAAAACTAACGACTCAGAAGAGAACAACAGACCAAAAGCCAGGCCGACCTGACCCTGCAGGATAGGTAAGGCTGGTCTGGAAACATGGGTAGAGGGGAAGTGCCCATCTCCTGCTAGAAGACCTAGAGAAGACCCCTTCCGGAGAGACCACCAGGAGAGGAGAGCAGTAGGTGCTGATGATGAAGAATATTTTAATCAGCAGAGAAGGTCAAAATGACAAAGTTCCACGATCAGAGTAAACATATGGGATTTAAAAATAAAAAATAGAAAAAAAAAGATTTTTTTGAAAGGACTTTTTTTAAAGGAATTTAATCAAAAGTCCTTTTAAAGAGACAGTTGGCTGTTTAAACCAATAGTACAACTCATTGAGAGAATCGCTGCTTTATTTATTGGGGTAGAAAGGACCTGGAATGTAGAAAGACCCATTCTGCAGAGGAAAAAATAAAATCACTAACAGGCCTCATGCCTTGCACAGCCAGTGGCTAGAATCCCTGCCTCATGAGACCCTGTGCTAGAAGGCCGCTAGAACCATCTCAACTATGTTAGTTTATCTTGGAAGCCAACAAGTGTTGGCCCACTTAAGCACACAGTAACAATCAGTCACGTTATGTTATAATGATTGTCGATATCTTTAAAAGCCTTGTCAAGTTCCTTTTTGAGTAAACCTCACCCCACCTTTAGAGAAATTTATCTGTGGTTCACCTCTTTGAAATACCTCATTGTTGTTCCACATTTACCATAGCCCGAAAAAAAAAAAAAAAAAAAAAAAAAAAAAAAAAAAGCTTTTTATTAACAAAGTGTTCAGAAGGGGGCGCCACTGTAAACAATGAGAGTTTTCCCTGCCGGGACATTTTTGTTGCAGAAACAGCTGAAAGCAATCAGGTCAGACAGAACCAAGGGCTGGAGGGATTTTTAAAATTACAAAAACCTAACCATATCTAATCAAAACCAATGGCCAAGATTTCAAGTTTGCTACTAATGGTATGACATTCTCCTCAGACATGCGAGTGACTTGATCAATATATTTATATATTTATATTTGAAGAAGAAGGAACTATTTGATGCAGCAAATCCACGTTGGTTAAAAATTACCAGATATGGGGTCTCCTGGGTGGCTCAGTGCTTTAGGCCTCTGCCTTCGGCTCAGGTCATGATTTCAGGGTCCTGGGATGGAGCCCCACATCGGGCTCTCTGCTCAGCGGGGAGCCTGCTTTCCCCCTCTCTCTCTGCCTCCCTCTCTACCTACTTGTGATCTGTCTGTCAAATGGGTAAATAAGATCTTTAAAAAAAGAATTACTAGGTGTGAAATACATCGAGGGTATGGGAAGGAAATGATTTCACCTGATCTGATTAGGAAGTGGTTGAAGCCTGAATTAAAGTGCTATAAAAAAAAAAAAGTAAAGACCTGGGAAATATATGGGGAAAAATTCCCTAGAAAAACAGCAATAATAACTGGCTGCTCTTTATTGATCCAGATCCTGCGGTAGGCAAAGAAGAGCTGGTTTTAGCCAGAGCATGATCTCCAATTGTCTTCGTGATCTGGCATTTCCTGCAAGCCAGGCATGGGGCTCTGCACTAGAGCTGCAAATGCTGGGGGACCTCACTGTCCCTTTTATCTTCTACAGGGGACAATGGGCATGTCCATGGTGCAATGTGACAGGCTTTACCACAGGGAGATAAAAGACTGCCAAGGGTAGGTTGGACCTGGGAAAAGCCACTTAGGAACAGATTTTCAGGGGAGGTGATAGACAATGGCAAAGTGAAGAATGAGGATGAGTGTGTCAAGTTTCAAAGTGCCAGGAGGCAGCACAGTGCATTCGGGAAACTACAGCAAGTTCATGACAACCGACAGCTGATCTGGCAGCATCACCTGGGGATGGAGGCTGAGATCTGGGGTTAACACTGGGGTGAGATGGTTTGTATACTATGCCGAGGAAGTGAGGTACTACACTGTGGCGGCAGAGGGTGTTACCGGAGGATTTCAAATATCAGAATCGTAACCATAATAGAGTATTTAATTGCATCCTAGCTTTTATCAAGGGTAAGATGCAATATAGTTTATGTCCGACTAAGAAAGAGAAATGCTGTCAGTTAAACTAGGATATGTCATCAAGTGCAAGGTGAGTTCCACTTTAAGAGATATTAACATGGGGGTGGAGGACAAATCTTAGAACAAGTAAACTGTGGTACTAAAATAATTAAGAATGTTTGAACACTTGGATCAACAACAAAAGTGATTATTGCTTCCCATGTGTCCCAAACTCTATTAAGTCTTAGAACAAGAGACGTTCTCATCTTGATGCCCCGCAGCTGTTAGACCCAAGGTAGAGAGGGCAGTAGCCAACGACCAGCAGGCCCCAAGTGCCATGTGCAGACTGTAAGAGCAACTGCCTTTGAGAGAGGAAACGGTAGAGAGTGGGCTATCTGAGGTAGAGAATTACTAGCTGGGAAAGTAAAAAAATTGACACAGAATCGGAATTGATGCCCCTACATAACAGAGTTGGTGAAACTTCCCTTCTCAGAGGTCTTGAGGCTCCTCAGAAATGTATTTTTCATTTTGGACAGAACATTCAGGATAAATATGATCTGTTCGAGTTCCTGGTTCTCTCATCACGACTGTTTTTTAGGATTCACTGGCACCAGAAAAGGGTTTTGATAGTCCAGCGTAAGTCCTGACAAATGCAAAGCACAGTATCTATGAAAAACTAACGACTCAGAAGAGAACAACAGACCAAAAGCCAGGCCGACCTGACCCTGCAGGATAGGTAAGGCTGGTCTGGAAACATGGGTAGAGGGGAAGTGCCCATCTCCTGCTAGAAGACCTAGAGAAGACCCCTTCCGGAGAGACCACCAGGAGAGGAGAGCAGTAGGTGCTGATGATGAAGAATATTTTAATCAGCAGAGAAGGTCAAAATGACAAAGTTCCACGATCAGAGTAAACATATGGGATTTAAAAATAAAAAATAGAAAAAAAAAGATTTTTTTGAAAGGACTTTTTTTAAAGGAATTTAATCAAAAGTCCTTTTAAAGAGACAGTTGGCTGTTTAAACCAATAGTACAACTCATTGAGAGAATCGCTGCTTTATTTATTGGGGTAGAAAGGACCTGGAATGTAGAAAGACCCATTCTGCAGAGGAAAAAATAAAATCACTAACAGGCCTCATGCCTCGCACAGCCAGTGGCTAGAATCCCTGCCTCATGAGACCCTGTGCTAGAAGGCCGCTAGAACCATCTCAACTATGTTCGTTTATCTTGGAAGCCAACAAGTGTTGGCCCACTTAAGCACACAGTAACAATCAGTCACGTTATGTTATAATGATTGTCGATATCTTTAAAAGCCTTGTCAAGTTCCTTTTTGAGTAAACCTCACCCCACCTTTAGAGAAATTTATCTGTGGTTCACCTCTTTGAAATACCTCATTGTTGTTCCACATTTACCATAGCCCGAAAAAAAAAAAAAAAAAAAAAAAGCTTTTTATTAACAAAGTGTTCAGAAGGGGGCGCCACTGTAAACAATGAGAGTTTTCCCTGCCGGGACATTTTTGTTGCAGAAACAGCTGAAAGCAATCAGGTCAGACAGAACCAAGGGCTGGAGGGATTTTTAAAATTACAAAAACCTAACCATATCTAATCAAAACCAATGGCCAAGATTTCAAGTTTGCTACTAATGGTATGACATTCTCCTCAGACATGCGAGTGACTTGATCAATATATTTATATATTTATATTTGAAGAAGAAGGAACTATTTGATGCAGCAAATCCACGTTGGTTAAAAATTACCAGATATGGGGTCTCCTGGGTGGCTCAGTGGTTTAGGCCTCTGCCTTCGGCTCAGGTCATGATTTCAGGGTCCTGGGATGGAGCCCCACATCGGGCTCTCTGCTCAGCGGGGAGCCTGCTTTCCCCCTCTCTCTCTGCCTCCCTCTCTACCTACTTGTGATCTGTCTGTCAAATGGGTAAATAAGATCTTTAAAAAAAGAATTACTAGGTGTGAAATACATCGAGGGTATGGGAAGGAAATGATTTCACCTGATCTGATTAGGAAGTGGTTGAAGCCTGAATTAAAGTGCTATAAAAAAAAAAAAGTAAAGACCTGGGAAATATATGGGGAAAAATTCCCTAGAAAAACAGCAATAATAACTGGCTGCTCTTTATTGATCCAGATCCTGCGGTAGGCAAAGAAGAGCTGGTTTTAGCCAGAGCATGATCTCCAATTGTCTTCGTGATCTGGCATTTCCTGCAAGCCAGGCATGGGGCTCTGCACTAGAGCTGCAAATGCTGGGGGACCTCACTGTCCCTTTTATCTTCTACAGGGGACAATGGGCATGTCCATGGTGCAATGTGACAGGCTTTACCACAGGGAGATAAAAGACTGCCAAGGGTAGGTTGGACCTGGGAAAAGCCACTTAGGAACAGATTTTCAGGGGAGGTGATAGACAATGGCAAAGTGAAGAATGAGGATGAGTGTGTCAAGTTTCAAAGTGCCAGGAGGCAGCACAGTGCATTCGGGAAACTACAGCAAGTTCATGACAACCGACAGCTGATCTGGCAGCATCACCTGGGGATGGAGGCTGAGATCTGGGGTTAACACTGGGGTGAGATGGTTTGTATACTATGCCGAGGAAGTGAGGTACTACACTGTGGCGGCAGAGGGTGTTACCGGAGGATTTCAAATATCAGAATCGTAACCATAATAGAGTATTTAATTGCATCCTAGCTTTTATCAAGGGTAAGATGCAATATAGTTTATGTCCGACTAAGAAAGAGAAATGCTGTCAGTTAAACTAGGATATGTCATCAAGTGCAAGGTGAGTTCCACTTTAAGAGATATTAACATGGGGGTGGAGGACAAATCTTAGAACAAGTAAACTGTGGTACTAAAATAATTAAGAATGTTTGAACACTTGGATCAACAACAAAAGTGATTATTGCTTCCCATGTGTCCCAAACTCTATTAAGTCTTAGAACAAGAGACGTTCTCATCTTGATGCCCCGCAGCTGTTAGACCCAAGGTAGAGAGGGCAGTAGCCAACGACCAGCAGGCCCCAAGTGCCATGTGCAGACTGTAAGAGCAACTGCCTTTGAGAGAGGAAACGGTAGAGAGTGGGCTATCTGAGGTAGAGAATTACTAGCTGGGAAAGTAAAAAAATTGACACAGAATCGGAATTGATGCCCCTACATAACAGAGTTGGTGAAACTTCTCTTCTCAGAGGTCTTGAGGCTCCTCAGAAATGTAATTTCATTTTGGACAGAACATTCAGGATAAATATGATCTGTTCGAGTTCCTGGTTCTCTCATCACGACTGTTTTTTAGGATTCACTGGCACCAGAAAAGGGTTTTGATAGTCCAGGGTAAGTCCTGACAAATGCAAAGCACGGTATCTATGAAAAACTAACGACTCAGAAGAGAACAACAGACCAAAAGCCAGGCCGACCTGACCCTGCAGGATAGGTAAGGCTGGTCTGGAAACATGGGTAGAGGGGAAGTGCCCATCTCCTGCTAGAAGACCTAGAGAAGACCCCTTCCGGAGAGACCACCAGGAGAGGAGAGCAGTAGGTGCTGATGATGAAGAATATTTTAATCAGCAGAGAAGGTCAAAATGACAAAGTTCCACGATCAGAGTAAACATATGGGATTTAAAAATAAAAAATAGAAAAAAAAAGATTTTTTTGAAAGGACTTTTTTTAAAGGAATTTAATCAAAAGTCCTTTTAAAGAGACAGTTGGCTGTTTAAACCAATAGTACAACTCATTGAGAGAATCGCTGCTTTATTTATTGGGGTAGAAAGGACCTGGAATGTAGAAAGACCCATTCTGCAGAGGAAAAAATAAAATCACTAACAGGCCTCATGCCTCGCACAGCCAGTGGCTAGAATCCCTGCCTCATGAGACCCTGTGCTAGAAGGCCGCTAGAACCATCTCAACTATGTTAGTTTATCTTGGAAGCCAACAAGTGTTGGCCCACTTAAGCACACAGTAACAATCAGTCACGTTATGTTATAATGATTGTCGATATCTTTAAAAGCCTTGTCAAGTTCCTTTTTGAGTAAACCTCACCCCACCTTTAGAGAAATTTATCTGTGGTTCACCTCTTTGAAATACCTCATTGTTGTTCCACATTTACCATAGCCCGAAAAAAAAAAAAAAAAAAAAAGCTTTTTATTAACAAAGTGTTCAGAAGGGGGCGCCACTGTAAACAATGAGAGTTTTCCCTGCCGGGACATTTTTGTTGCAGAAACAGCTGAAAGCAATCAGGTCAGACAGAACCAAGGGCTGGAGGGATTTTTAAAATTACAAAAACCTAACCATATCTAATCAAAACCAATGGCCAAGATTTCAAGTTTGCTACTAATGGTATGACATTCTCCTCAGACATGCGAGTGACTTGATCAATATATTTATATATTTATATTTGAAGAAGAAGGAACTATTTGATGCAGCAAATCCACGTTGGTTAAAAATTACCAGATATGGGGTCTCCTGGGTGGCTCAGTGGTTTAGGCCTCTGCCTTCGGCTCAGGTCATGATTTCAGGGTCCTGGGATGGAGCCCCACATCGGGCTCTCTGCTCAGCGGGGAGCCTGCTTTCCCCCTCTCTCTCTGCCTCCCTCTCTACCTACTTGTGATCTGTCTGTCAAATGGGTAAATAAGATCTTTAAAAAAAGAATTACTAGGTGTGAAATACATCGAGGGTATGGGAAGGAAATGATTTCACCTGATCTGATTAGGAAGTGGTTGAAGCCTGAATTAAAGTGCTATAAAAAAAAAAAAGTAAAGACCTGGGAAATATATGGGGAAAAATTCCCTAGAAAAACAGCAATAATAACTGGCTGCTCTTTATTGATCCAGATCCTGCGGTAGGCAAAGAAGAGCTGGTTTTAGCCAGAGCATGATCTCCAATTGTCTTCGTGATCTGGCATTTCCTGTAAGCCAGGCATGGGGCTCTGCACTAGAGCTGCAAATGCTGGGGGACCTCACTGTCCCTTTTATCTTCTACAGGGGACAATGGGCATGTCCATGGTGCAATGTGACAGGCTTTACCACAGGGAGATAAAAGACTGCCAAGGGTAGGTTGGACCTGGGAAAAGCCACTTAGGAACAGATTTTCAGGGGAGGTGATAGACAATGGCAAAGTGAAGAATGAGGATGAGTGTGTCAAGTTTCAAAGTGCCAGGAGGCAGCACAGTGCATTCGGGAAACTACAGCAAGTTCATGACAACCGACAGCTGATCTGGCAGCATCACCTGGGGATGGAGGCTGAGATCTGGGGTTAACACTGGGGTGAGATGGTTTGTATACTATGCCGAGGAAGTGAGGTACTACACTGTGGCGGCAGAGGGTGTTACCGGAGGATTTCAAATATCAGAATCGTAACCATAATAGAGTATTTAATTGCATCCTAGCTTTTATCAAGGGTAAGATGCAATATAGTTTATGTCCGACTAAGAAAGAGAAATGCTGTCAGTTAAACTAGGATATGTCATCAAGTGCAAGGTGAGTTCCACTTTAAGAGATATTAACATGGGGGTGGAGGACAAATCTTAGAACAAGTAAACTGTGGTACTAAAATAATTAAGAATGTTTGAACACTTGGATCAACAACAAAAGTGATTATTGCTTCCCATGTGTCCCAAACTCTATTAAGTCTTAGAACAAGAGACGTTCTCATCTTGATGCCCCGCAGCTGTTAGACCCAAGGTAGAGAGGGCAGTAGCCAACGACCAGCAGGCCCCAAGTGCCATGTGCAGACTGTAAGAGCAACTGCCTTTGAGAGAGGAAACGGTAGAGAGTGGGCTATCTGAGGTAGAGAATTACTAGCTGGGAAAGTAAAAAAATTGACACAGAATCGGAATTGATGCCCCTACATAACAGAGTTGGTGAAACTTCCCTTCTCAGAGGTCTTGAGGCTCCTCAGAAATGTAATTTCATTTTGGACAGAACATTCAGGATAAATATGATCTGTTCGAGTTCCTGGTTCTCTCATCACGACTGTTTTTTAGGATTCACTGGCACCAGAAAAGGGTTTTGATAGTCCAGGGTAAGTCCTGACAAATGCAAAGCACGGTATCTATGAAAAACTAACGACTCAGAAGAGAACAACAGACCAAAAGCCAGGCCGACCTGACCCTGCAGGATAGGTAAGGCTGGTCTGGAAACATGGGTAGAGGGGAAGTGCCCATCTCCTGCTAGAAGACCTAGAGAAGACCCCTTCCGGAGAGACCACCAGGAGAGGAGAGCAGTAGGTGCTGATGATAAAGAATATTTTAATCAGCAGAGAAGGTCAAAATGACAAAGTTCCACGATCAGAGTAAACATATGGGATTTAAAAATAAAAAATAGAAAAAAAAAGATTTTTTTGAAAGGACTTTTTTAAAGGAATTTAATCAAAAGTCCTTTTAAAGAGACAGTTGGCTGTTTAAACCAATAGTACAACTCATTGAGAGAATCGCTGCTTTATTTATTGGGGTAGAAAGGACCTGGAATGTAGAAAGACCCATTCTGCAGAGGAAAAAATAAAATCACTAACAGGCCTCATGCCTTGCACAGCCAGTGGCTAGAATCCCTGCCTCATGAGACCCTGTGCTAGAAGGCCGCTAGAACCATCTCAACTATGTTCGTTTATCTTGGAAGCCAACAAGTGTTGGCCCACTTAAGCACACAGTAACAATCAGTCACGTTATGTTATAATGATTGTCGATATCTTTAAAAGCCTTGTCAAGTTCCTTTTTGAGTAAACCTCACCCCACCTTTAGAGAAATTTATCTGTGGTTCACCTCTTTGAAATACCTCATTGTTGTTCCACATTTACCATAGCCCGAAAAAAAAAAAAAAAAAAGCTTTTTATTAACAAAGTGTTCAGAAGGGGGAGCCACTGTAAACAATGAGAGTTTTCCCTGCCGGGACATTTTTGTTGCAGAAACAGCTGAAAGCAATCAGGTCAGACAGAACCAAGGGCTGGAGGGATTTTTAAAATTACAAAAACCTAACCATATCTAATCAAAACCAATGGCCAAGATTTCAAGTTTGCTACTAATGGTATGACATTCTCCTCAGACATGCGAGTGACTTGATCAATATATTTATATATTTATATTTGAAGAAGAAGGAACTATTTGATGCAGCAAATCCACGTTGGTTAAAAATTACCAGATATGGGGTCTCCTGGGTGGCTCAGTGCTTTAGGCCTCTGCCTTCGGCTCAGGTCATGATTTCAGGGTCCTGGGATGGAGCCCCACATCGGGCTCTCTGCTCAGCGGGGAGCCTGCTTTCCCCCTCTCTCTCTGCCTCCCTCTCTACCTACTTGTGATCTGTCTGTCAAATGGGTAAATAAGATCTTTAAAAAAAGAATTACTAGGTGTGAAATACATCGAGGGTATGGGAAGGAAATGATTTCACCTGATCTGATTAGGAAGTGGTTGAAGCCTGAATTAAAGTGCTATAAAAAAAAAAAAGTAAAGACCTGGGAAATATATGGGGAAAAATTCCCTAGAAAAACAGCAATAATAACTGGCTGCTCTTTATTGATCCAGATCCTGCGGTAGGCAAAGAAGAGCTGGTTTTAGCCAGAGCATGATCTCCAATTGTCTTCGTGATCTGGCATTTCCTGTAAGCCAGGCATGGGGCTCTGCACTAGAGCTGCAAATGCTGGGGGACCTCACTGTCCCTTTTATCTTCTACAGGGGACAATGGGCATGTCCATGGTGCAATGTGACAGGCTTTACCACAGGGAGATAAAAGACTGCCAAGGGTAGGTTGGACCTGGGAAAAGCCACTTAGGAACAGATTTTCAGGGGAGGTGATAGACAATGGCAAAGTGAAGAATGAGGATGAGTGTGTCAAGTTTCAAAGTGCCAGGAGGCAGCACAGTGCATTCGGGAAACTACAGCAAGTTCATGACAACCGACAGCTGATCTGGCAGCATCACCTGGGGATGGAGGCTGAGATCTGGGGTTAACACTGGGGTGAGATGGTTTGTATACTATGCCGAGGAAGTGAGGTACTACACTGTGGCGGCAGAGGGTGTTACCGGAGGATTTCAAATATCAGAATCGTAACCATAATAGAGTATTTAATTGCATCCTAGCTTTTATCAAGGGTAAGATGCAATATAGTTTATGTCCGACTAAGAAAGAGAAATGCTGTCAGTTAAACTAGGATATGTCATCAAGTGCAAGGTGAGTTCCACTTTAAGAGATATTAACATGGGGGTGGAGGACAAATCTTAGAACAAGTAAACTGTGGTACTAAAATAATTAAGAATGTTTGAACACTTGGATCAACAACAAAAGTGATTATTGCTTCCCATGTGTCCCAAACTCTATTAAGTCTTAGAACAAGAGACGTTCTCATCTTGATGCCCCGCAGCTGTTAGACCCAAGGTAGAGAGGGCAGTAGCCAACGACCAGCAGGCCCCAAGTGCCATGTGCAGACTGTAAGAGCAACTGCCTTTGAGAGAGGAAACGGTACAGAGTGGGCTATCTGAGGTAGAGAATTACTAGCTGGGAAAGTAAAAAAAATTGACACAGAATCGGAATTGATGCCCCTACATAACAGAGTTGGTGAAACTTCCCTTCTCAGAGGTCTTGAGGCTCCTCAGAAATGTAATTTCATTTTGGACAGAACATTCAGGATAAATATGATCTGTTCGAGTTCCTGGTTCTCTCATCACGACTGTTTTTTAGGATTCACTGGCACCAGAAAAGGGTTTTGATAGTCCAGGGTAAGTCCTGACAAATGCAAAGCACGGTATCTATGAAAAACTAACGACTCAGAAGAGAACAACAGACCAAAAGCCAGGCCGACCTGACCCTGCAGGATAGGTAAGGCTGGTCTGGAAACATGGGTAGAGGGGAAGTGCCCATCTCCTGCTAGAAGACCTAGAGAAGACCCCTTCCGGAGAGACCACCAGGAGAGGAGAGCAGTAGGTGCTGATGATAAAGAATATTTTAATCAGCAGAGAAGGTCAAAATGACAAAGTTCCACGATCAGAGTAAACATATGGGATTTAAAAATAAAAAATAGAAAAAAAAAGATTTTTTTGAAAGGACTTTTTTAAAGGAATTTAATCAAAAGTCCTTTTAAAGAGACAGTTGGCTGTTTAAACCAATAGTACAACTCATTGAGAGAATCGCTGCTTTATTTATTGGGGTAGAAAGGACCTGGAATGTAGAAAGACCCATTCTGCAGAGGAAAAAATAAAATCACTAACAGGCCTCATGCCTTGCACAGCCAGTGGCTAGAATCCCTGCCTCATGAGACCCTGTGCTAGAAGGCCGCTAGAACCATCTCAACTATGTTCGTTTATCTTGGAAGCCAACAAGTGTTGGCCCACTTAAGCACACAGTAACAATCAGTCACGTTATGTTATAATGATTGTCGATATCTTTAAAAGCCTTGTCAAGTTCCTTTTTGAGTAAACCTCACCCCACCTTTAGAGAAATTTATCTGTGGTTCACCTCTTTGAAATACCTCATTGTTGTTCCACATTTACCATAGCCCGAAAAAAAAAAAAAAAAAAGCTTTTTATTAACAAAGTGTTCAGAAGGGGGCGCCACTGTAAACAATGAGAGTTTTCCCTGCCGGGACATTTTTGTTGCAGAAACAGCTGAAAGCAATCAGGTCAGACAGAACCAAGGGCTGGAGGGATTTTTAAAATTACAAAAACCTAACCATATCTAATCAAAACCAATGGCCAAGATTTCAAGTTTGCTACTAATGGTATGACATTCTCCTCAGACATGCGAGTGACTTGATCAATATATTTATATATTTATATTTGAAGAAGAAGGAACTATTTGATGCAGCAAATCCACGTTGGTTAAAAATTACCAGATATGGGGTCTCCTGGGTGGCTCAGTGCTTTAGGCCTCTGCCTTCGGCTCAGGTCATGATTTCAGGGTCCTGGGATGGAGCCCCACATCGGGCTCTCTGCTCAGCGGGGAGCCTGCTTTCCCCCTCTCTCTCTGCCTCCCTCTCTACCTACTTGTGATCTGTCTGTCAAATGGGTAAATAAGATCTTTAAAAAAAGAATTACTAGGTGTGAAATACATCGAGGGTATGGGAAGGAAATGATTTCACCTGATCTGATTAGGAAGTGGTTGAAGCCTGAATTAAAGTGCTATAAAAAAAAAAAAGTAAAGACCTGGGAAATATATGGGGAAAAATTCCCTAGAAAAACAGCAATAATAACTGGCTGCTCTTTATTGATCCAGATCCTGCGGTAGGCAAAGAAGAGCTGGTTTTAGCCAGAGCATGATCTCCAATTGTCTTCGTGATCTGGCATTTCCTGTAAGCCAGACATGGGGCTCTGCACTAGAGCTGCAAATGCTGGGGGACCTCACTGTCCCTTTTATCTTCTACAGGGGACAATGGGCATGTCCATGGTGCAATGTGACAGGCTTTACCACAGGGAGATAAAAGACTGCCAAGGGTAGGTTGGACCTGGGAAAAGCCACTTAGGAACAGATTTTCAGGGGAGGTGATAGACAATGGCAAAGTGAAGAATGAGGATGAGTGTGTCAAGTTTCAAAGTGCCAGGAGGCAGCACAGTGCATTCGGGAAACTACAGCAAGTTCATGACAACCGACAGCTGATCTGGCAGCATCACCTGGGGATGGAGGCTGAGATCTGGGGTTAACACTGGGGTGAGATGGTTTGTATACTATGCCGAGGAAGTGAGGTACTACACTGTGGCGGCAGAGGGTGTTACCGGAGGATTTCAAATATCAGAATCGTAACCATAATAGAGTATTTAATTGCATCCTAGCTTTTATCAAGGGTAAGATGCAATATAGTTTATGTACGACTAAGAAAGAGAAATGCTGTCAGTTAAACTAGGATATGTCATCAAGTGCAAGGTGAGTTCCACTTTAAGAGATATTAACATGGGGGTGGAGGACAAATCTTAGAACAAGTAAACTGTGGTACTAAAATAATTAAGAATGTTTGAACACTTGGATCAACAACAAAAGTGATTATTGCTTCCCATGTGTCCCAAACTCTATTAAGTCTTAGAACAAGAGACGTTCTCATCTTGATGCCCCGCAGCTGTTAGACCCAAGGTAGAGAGGGCAGTAGCCAACGACCAGCAGGCCCCAAGTGCCATGTGCAGACTGTAAGAGCAACTGCCTTTGAGAGAGGAAACGGTAGAGAGTGGGCTATCTGAGGTAGAGAATTACTAGCTGGGAAAGTAAAAAAATTGACACAGAATCGGAATTGATGCCCCTACATAACAGAGTTGGTGAAACTTCCCTTCTCAGAGGTCTTGAGGCTCCTCAGAAATGTAATTTCATTTTGGACAGAACATTCAGGATAAATATGATCTGTTCGAGTTCCTGGTTCTCTCATCACGACTGTTTTTTAGGATTCACTGGCACCAGAAAAGGGTTTTGATAGTCCAGGGTAAGTCCTGACAAATGCAAAGCACGGTATCTATGAAAAACTAACGACTCAGAAGAGAACAACAGACCAAAAGCCAGGCCGACCTGACCCTGCAGGATAGGTAAGGCTGGTCTGGAAACATGGGTAGAGGGGAAGTGCCCATCTCCTGCTAGAAGACCTAGAGAAGACCCCTTCCGGAGAGACCACCAGGAGAGGAGAGCAGTAGGTGCTGATGATGAAGAATATTTTAATCAGCAGAGAAGGTCAAAATGACAAAGTTCCACGATCAGAGTAAACATATGGGATTTAAAAATAAAAAATAGAAAAAAAAAGATTTTTTTGAAAGGACTTTTTTTAAAGGAATTTAATCAAAAGTCCTTTTAAAGAGACAGTTGGCTGTTTAAACCAATAGTACAACTCATTGAGAGAATCGCTGCTTTATTTATTGGGGTAGAAAGGACCTGGAATGTAGAAAGACCCATTCTGCAGAGGAAAAAATAAAATCACTAACAGGCCTCATGCCTCGCACAGCCAGTGGCTAGAATCCCTGCCTCATGAGACCCTGTGCTAGAAGGCCGCTAGAACCATCTCAACTATGTTCGTTTATCTTGGAAGCCAACAAGTGTTGGCCCACTTAAGCACACAGTAACAATCAGTCACGTTATGTTATAATGATTGTCGATATCTTTAAAAGCCTTGTCAAGTTCCTTTTTGAGTAAACCTCACCCCACCTTTAGAGAAATTTATCTGTGGTTCACCTCTTTGAAATACCTCATTGTTTTTCCACATTTACCATAGCCCGAAAAAAAAAAAAAAAAAAAAAAAGCTTTTTATTAACAAAGTGTTCAGAAGGGGGCGCCACTGTAAACAATGAGAGTTTTCCCTGCCGGGACATTTTTGTTGCAGAAACAGCTGAAAGCAATCAGGTCAGACAGAACCAAGGGCTGGAGGGATTTTTAAAATTACAAAAACCTAACCATATCTAATCAAAACCAATGGCCAAGATTTCAAGTTTGCTACTAATGGTATGACATTCTCCTCAGACATGCGAGTGACTTGATCAATATATTTATATATTTATATTTGAAGAAGAAGGAACTATTTGATGCAGCAAATCCACGTTGGTTAAAAATTACCAGATATGGGGTCTCCTGGGTGGCTCAGTGGTTTAGGCCTCTGCCTTCGGCTCAGGTCATGATTTCAGGGTCCTGGGATGGAGCCCCACATCGGGCTCTCTGCTCAGCGGGGAGCCTGCTTTCCCCCTCTCTCTCTGCCTCCCTCTCTACCTACTTGTGATCTGTCTGTCAAATGGGTAAATAAGATCTTTAAAAAAAGAATTACTAGGTGTGAAATACATCGAGGGTATGGGAAGGAAATGATTTCACCTGATCTGATTAGGAAGTGGTTGAAGCCTGAATTAAAGTGCTATAAAAAAAAAAAAGTAAAGACCTGGGAAATATATGGGGAAAAATTCCCTAGAAAAACAGCAATAATAACTGGCTGCTCTTTATTGATCCAGATCCTGCGGTAGGCAAAGAAGAGCTGGTTTTAGCCAGAGCATGATCTCCAATTGTCTTCGTGATCTGGCATTTCCTGTAAGCCAGGCATGGGGCTCTGCACTAGAGCTGCAAATGCTGGGGGACCTCACTGTCCCTTTTATCTTCTACAGGGGACAATGGGATGTCCATGGTGCAATGTGACAGGCTTTACCACAGGGAGATAAAAGACTGCCAAGGGTAGGTTGGACCTGGGAAAAGCCACTTAGGAACAGATTTTCAGGGGAGGTGATAGACAATGGCAAAGTGAAGAATGAGGATGAGTGTGTCAAGTTTCAAAGTGCCAGGAGGCAGCACAGTGCATTCGGGAAACTACAGCAAGTTCATGACAACCGACAGCTGATCTGGCAGCATCACCTGGGGATGGAGGCTGAGATCTGGGGTTAACACTGGGGTGAGATGGTTTGTATACTATGCCGAGGAAGTGAGGTACTACACTGTGGCGGCAGAGGGTGTTACCGGAGGATTTCAAATATCAGAATCGTAACCATAATAGAGTATTTAATTGCATCCTAGCTTTTATCAAGGGTAAGATGCAATATAGTTTATGTCCGACTAAGAAAGAGAAATGCTGTCAGTTAAACTAGGATATGTCATCAAGTGCAAGGTGAGTTCCACTTTAAGAGATATTAACATGGGGGTGGAGGACAAATCTTAGAACAAGTAAACTGTGGTACTAAAATAATTAAGAATGTTTGAACACTTGGATCAACAACAAAAGTGATTATTGCTTCCCATGTGTCCCAAACTCTATTAAGTCTTAGAACAAGAGACGTTCTCATCTTGATGCCCCGCAGCTGTTAGACCCAAGGTAGAGAGGGCAGTAGCCAACGACCAGCAGGCCCCAAGTGCCATGTGCAGACTGTAAGAGCAACTGCCTTTGAGAGAGGAAACGGTAGAGAGTGGGCTATCTGAGGTAGAGAATTACTAGCTGGGAAAGTAAAAAAATTGACACAGAATCGGAATTGATGCCCCTACATAACAGAGTTGGTGAAACTTCCCTTCTCAGAGGTCTTGAGGCTCCTCAGAAATGTATTTTTCATTTTGGACAGAACATTCAGGATAAATATGATCTGTTCGAGTTCCTGGTTCTCTCATCACGACTGTTTTTTAGGATTCACTGGCACCAGAAAAGGGTTTTGATAGTCCAGGGTAAGTCCTGACAAATGCAAAGCACGGTATCTATGAAAAACTAACGACTCAGAAGAGAACAACAGACCAAAAGCCAGGCCGACCTGACCCTGCAGGATAGGTAAGGCTGGTCTGGAAACATGGGTAGAGGGGAAGTGCCCATCTCCTGCTAGAAGACCTAGAGAAGACCCCTTCCGGAGAGACCACCAGGAGAGGAGAGCAGTAGGTGCTGATGATGAAGAATATTTTAATCAGCAGAGAAGGTCAAAATGACAAAGTTCCACGATCAGAGTAAACATATGGGATTTAAAAATAAAAAATAGAAAAAAAAAGATTTTTTTGAAAGGACTTTTTTTAAAGGAATTTAATCAAAAGTCCTTTTAAAGAGACAGTTGGCTGTTTAAACCAATAGTACAACTCATTGAGAGAATCGCTGCTTTATTTATTGGGGTAGAAAGGACCTGGAATGTAGAAAGACCCATTCTGCAGAGGAAAAAATAAAATCACTAACAGGCCTCATGCCTTGCACAGCCAGTGGCTAGAATCCCTGCCTCATGAGACCCTGTGCTAGAAGGCCGCTAGAACCATCTCAACTATGTTAGTTTATCTTGGAAGCCAACAAGTGTTGGCCCACTTAAGCACACAGTAACAATCAGTCACGTTATGTTATAATGATTGTCGATATCTTTAAAAGCCTTGTCAAGTTCCTTTTTGAGTAAACCTCACCCCACCTTTAGAGAAATTTATCTGTGGTTCACCTCTTTGAAATACCTCATTGTTGTTCCACATTTACCATAGCCCGAAAAAAAAAAAAAAAAAAAAAAAAGCTTTTTATTAACAAAGTGTTCAGAAGGGGGCGCCACTGTAAACAATGAGAGTTTTCCCTGCCGGGACATTTTTGTTGCAGAAACAGCTGAAAGCAATCAGGTCAGACAGAACCAAGGGCTGGAGGGATTTTTAAAATTACAAAAACCTAACCATATCTAATCAAAACCAATGGCCAAGATTTCAAGTTTGCTACTAATGGTATGACATTCTCCTCAGACATGCGAGTGACTTGATCAATATATTTATATATTTATATTTGAAGAAGAAGGAACTATTTGATGCAGCAAATCCACGTTGGTTAAAAATTACCAGATATGGGGTCTCCTGGGTGGCTCAGTGGTTTAGGCCTCTGCCTTCGGCTCAGGTCATGATTTCAGGGTCCTGGGATGGAGCCCCACATCGGGCTCTCTGCTCAGCGGGGAGCCTGCTTTCCCCCTCTCTCTCTGCCTCCCTCTCTACCTACTTGTGATCTGTCTGTCAAATGGGTAAATAAGATCTTTAAAAAAAGAATTACTAGGTGTGAAATACATCGAGGGTATGGGAAGGAAATGATTTCACCTGATCTGATTAGGAAGTGGTTGAAGCCTGAATTTAAAGTGCTATAAAAAAAAAAAAGTAAAGACCTGGGAAATATATGGGGAAAAATTCCCTAGAAAAACAGCAATAATAACTGGCTGCTCTTTATTGATCCAGATCCTGCGGTAGGGCAAAGAAGAGCTGGTTTTAGCCAGAGCATGATCTCCAATTGTCTTCGTGATCTGGCATTTCCTGTAAGCCAGGCATGGGGCTCTGCACTAGAGCTGCAAATGCTGGGGGACCTCACTGTCCCTTTTATCTTCTACAGGGGACAATGGGCATGTCCATGGTGCAATGTGACAGGCTTTACCACAGGGAGATAAAAGACTGCCAAGGGTAGGTTGGACCTGGGAAAGCCACTTAGGAACAGATTTTCAGGGGAGGTGATAGACAATGGCAAAGTGAAGAATGAGGATGAGTGTGTCAAGTTTCAAAGTGCCAGGAGGCAGCACAGTGCATTCGGGAAACTACAGCAAGTTCATGACAACCGACAGCTGATCTGGCAGCATCACCTGGCGATGGAGGCTGAGATCTGGGGTTAACACTGGGGTGAGATGGTTTGTATACTATGCCGAGGAAGTGAGGTACTACACTGTGGCGGCAGAGGGTGTTACCGGAGGATTTCAAATATCAGAATCGTAACCATAATAGAGTATTTAATTGCATCCTAGCTTTTATCAAGGGTAAGATGCAATATAGTTTATGTCCGACTAAGAAAGAGAAATGCTGTCAGTTAAACTAGGATATGTCATCAAGTGCAAGGTGAGTTCCACTTTAAGAGATATTAACATGGGGGTGGAGGACAAATCTTAGAACAAGTAAACTGTGGTACTAAAATAATTAAGAATGTTTGAACACTTGGATCAACAACAAAAGTGATTATTGCTTCCCATGTGTCCCAAACTCTATTAAGTCTTAGAACAAGAGACGTTCTCATCTTGATGCCCCGCAGCTGTTAGACCCAAGGTAGAGAGGGCAGTAGCCAACGACCAGCAGGCCCCAAGTGCCATGTGCAGACTGTAAGAGCAACTGCCTTTGAGAGAGGAAACGGTAGAGAGTGGGCTATCTGAGGTAGAGAATTACTAGCTGGGAAAGTAAAAAAATTGACACAGAATCGGAATTGATGCCCCTACATAACAGAGTTGGTGAAACTTCCCTTCTCAGAGGTCTTGAGGCTCCTCAGAAATGTATTTTTCATTTTGGACAGAACATTCAGGATAAATATGATCTGTTCGAGTTCCTGGTTCTCTCATCACGACTGTTTTTTAGGATTCACTGGCACCAGAAAAGGGTTTTGATAGTCCAGGGTAAGTCCTGACAAATGCAAAGCACGGTATCTATGAAAAACTAACGACTCAGAAGAGAACAACAGACCAAAAGCCAGGCCGACCTGACCCTGCAGGATAGGTAAGGCTGGTCTGGAAACATGGGTAGAGGGGAAGTGCCCATCTCCTGCTAGAAGACCTAGAGAAGACCCCTTCCGGAGAGACCACCAGGAGAGGAGAGCAGTAGGTGCTGATGATGAAGAATATTTTAATCAGCAGAGAAGGTCAAAATGACAAAGTTCCACGATCAGAGTAAACATATGGGATTTAAAAATAAAAAATAGAAAAAAAAAGATTTTTTTGAAAGGACTTTTTTTAAAGGAATTTAATCAAAAGTCCTTTTAAAGAGACAGTTGGCTGTTTAAACCAATAGTACAACTCATTGAGAGAATCGCTGCTTTATTTATTGGGGTAGAAAGGACCTGGAATGTAGAAAGACCCATTCTGCAGAGGAAAAAATAAAATCACTAACAGGCCTCATGCCTTGCACAGCCAGTGGCTAGAATCCCTGCCTCATGAGACCCTGTGCTAGAAGGCCGCTAGAACCATCTCAACTATGTTCGTTTATCTTGGAAGCCAACAAGTGTTGGCCCACTTAAGCACACAGCAACAATCAGTCACGTTATGTTATAATGATTGTCGATATCTTTAAAAGCCTTGTCAAGTTCCTTTTTGAGTAAACCTCACCCCACCTTTAGAGAAATTTATCTGTGGTTCACCTCTTTGAAATACCTCATTGTTGTTCCACATTTACCATAGCCCGAAAAAAAAAAAAAAAAAGCTTTTTATTAACAAAGTGTTCAGAAGGGGGCGCCACTGTAAACAATGAGAGTTTTCCCTGCCGGGACATTTTTGTTGCAGAAACAGCTGAAAGCAATCAGGTCAGACAGAACCAAGGGCTGGAGGGATTTTTAAAATTACAAAAACCTAACCATATCTAATCAAAACCAATGGCCAAGATTTCAAGTTTGCTACTAATGGTATGACATTCTCCTCAGACATGCGAGTGACTTGATCAATATATTTATATATTTATATTTGAAGAAGAAGGAACTATTTGATGCAGCAAATCCACGTTGGTTAAAAATTACCAGATATGGGGTCTCCTGGGTGGCTCAGTGGTTTAGGCCTCTGCCTTCGGCTCAGGTCATGATTTCAGGGTCCTGGGATGGAGCCCCACATCGGGCTCTCTGCTCAGCGGGGAGCCTGCTTTCCCCCTCTCTCTCTGCCTCCCTCTCTACCTACTTGTGATCTGTCTGTCAAATGGGTAAATAAGATCTTTAAAAAAAGAATTACTAGGTGTGAAATACATCGAGGGTATGGGAAGGAAATGATTTCACCTGATCTGATTAGGAAGTGGTTGAAGCCTGAATTAAAGTGCTATAAAAAAAAAAAAGTAAAGACCTGGGAAATATATGGGGAAAAATTCCCTAGAAAAACAGCAATAATAACTGGCTGCTCTTTATTGATCCAGATCCTGCGGTAGGCAAAGAAGAGCTGGTTTTAGCCAGAGCATGATCTCCAATTGTCTTCGTGATCTGGCATTTCCTGCAAGCCAGGCATGGGGCTCTGCACTAGAGCTGCAAATGCTGGGGGACCTCACTGTCCCTTTTATCTTCTACAGGGGACAATGGGCATGTCCATGGTGCAATGTGACAGGCTTTACCACAGGGAGATAAAAGACTGCCAAGGGTAGGTTGGACCTGGGAAAAGCCACTTAGGAACAGATTTTCAGGGGAGGTGATAGACAATGGCAAAGTGAAGAATGAGGATGAGTGTGTCAAGTTTCAAAGTGCCAGGAGGCAGCACAGTGCATTCGGGAAACTACAGCAAGTTCATGACAACCGACAGCTGATCTGGCAGCATCACCTGGGGATGGAGGCTGAGATCTGGGGTTAACACTGGGGTGAGATGGTTTGTATACTATGCCGAGGAAGTGAGGTACTACACTGTGGCGGCAGAGGGTGTTACCGGAGGATTTCAAATATCAGAATCGTAACCATAATAGAGTATTTAATTGCATCCTAGCTTTTATCAAGGGTAAGATGCAATATAGTTTATGTCCGACTAAGAAAGAGAAATGCTGTCAGTTAAACTAGGATATGTCATCAAGTGCAAGGTGAGTTCCACTTTAAGAGATATTAACATGGGGGTGGAGGACAAATCTTAGAACAAGTAAACTGTGGTACTAAAATAATTAAGAATGTTTGAACACTTGGATCAACAACAAAAGTGATTATTGCTTCCCATGTGTCCCAAACTCTATTAAGTCTTAGAACAAGAGACGTTCTCATCTTGATGCCCCGCAGCTGTTAGACCCAAGGTAGAGAGGGCAGTAGCCAACGACCAGCAGGCCCCAAGTGCCATGTGCAGACTGTAAGAGCAACTGCCTTTGAGAGAGGAAACGGTAGAGAGTGGGCTATCTGAGGTAGAGAATTACTAGCTGGGAAAGTAAAAAAAATTGACACAGAATCGGAATTGATGCCCCTACATAACAGAGTTGGTGAAACTTCCCTTCTCAGAGGTCTTGAGGCTCCTCAGAAATGTAATTTCATTTTGGACAGAACATTCAGGATAAATATGATCTGTTCGAGTTCCTGGTTCTCTCATCACGACTGTTTTTTAGGATTCACTGGCACCAGAAAAGGGTTTTGATAGTCCAGGGTAAGTCCTGACAAATGCAAAGCACGGTATCTATGAAAAACTAACGACTCAAAAGAGAACAACAGACCAAAAGCCAGGCCGACCTGACCCTGCAGGATAGGTAAGGCTGGTCTGGAAACATGGGTAGAGGGGAAGTGCCCATCTCCTGCTAGAAGACCTAGAGAAGACCCCTTCCGGAGAGACCACCAGGAGAGGAGAGCAGTAGGTGCTGATGATGAAGAATATTTTAATCAGCAGAGAAGGTCAAAATGACAAAGTTCCACGATCAGAGTAAACATATGGGATTTAAAAATAAAAAATAGAAAAAAAAAGATTTTTTTGAAAGGACTTTTTTTAAAGGAATTTAATCAAAAGTCCTTTTAAAGAGACAGTTGGCTGTTTAAACCAATAGTACAACTCATTGAGAGAATCGCTGCTTTATTTATTGGGGTAGAAAGGACCTGGAATGTAGAAAGACCCATTCTGCAGAGGAAAAAATAAAATCACTAACAGGCCTCATGCCTTGCACAGCCAGTGGCTAGAATCCCTGCCTCATGAGACCCTGTGCTAGAAGGCCGCTAGAACCATCTCAACTATGTTAGTTTATCTTGGAAGCCAACAAGTGTTGGCCCACTTAAGCACACAGTAACAATCAGTCACGTTATGTTATAATGATTGTCGATATCTTTAAAAGCCTTGTCAAGTTCCTTTTTGAGTAAACCTCACCCCACCTTTAGAGAAATTTATCTGTGGTTCACCTCTTTGAAATACCTCATTGTTGTTCCACATTTACCGTAGCCCGAAGAAAAAAAGAAAAAAAAAAAAAAAAGCTTTTTATTAACAAAGTGTTCAGAAGGGGGCGCCACTGTAAACAATGAGAGTTTTCCCTGCCGGGACATTTTTGTTGCAGAAACAGCTGAAAGCAATCAGGTCAGACAGAACCAAGGGCTGGAGGGATTTTTAAAATTACAAAAACCTAACCATATCTAATCAAAACCAATGGCCAAGATTTCAAGTTTGCTACTAATGGTATGACATTCTCCTCAGACATGCGAGTGACTTGATCAATATATTTATATATTTATATTTGAAGAAGAAGGAACTATTTGATGCAGCAAATCCACGTTGGTTAAAAATTACCAGATATGGGGTCTCCTGGGTGGCTCAGTGGTTTAGGCCTCTGCCTTCGGCTCAGGTCATGATTTCAGGGTCCTGGGATGGAGCCCCACATCGGGCTCTCTGCTCAGCGGGGAGCCTGCTTTCCCCCTCTCTCTCTGCCTCCCTCTCTACCTACTTGTGATCTGTCTGTCAAATGGGTAAATAAGATCTTTAAAAAAAGAATTACTAGGTGTGAAATACATCGAGGGTATGGGAAGGAAATGATTTCACCTGATCTGATTAGGAAGTGGTTGAAGCCTGAATTAAAGTGCTATAAAAAAAAAAAAGTAAAGACCTGGGAAATATATGGGGAAAAATTCCCTAGAAAAACAGCAATAATAACTGGCTGCTCTTTATTGATCCAGATCCTGCGGTAGGCAAAGAAGAGCTGGTTTTAGCCAGAGCATGATCTCCAATTGTCTTCGTGATCTGGCATTTCCTGCAAGCCAGGCATGGGGCTCTGCACTAGAGCTGCAAATGCTGGGGGACCTCACTGTCCCTTTTATCTTCTACAGGGGACAATGGGCATGTCCATGGTGCAATGTGACAGGCTTTACCACAGGGAGATAAAAGACTGCCAAGGGTAGGTTGGACCTGGGAAAAGCCACTTAGGAACAGATTTTCAGGGGAGGTGATAGACAATGGCAAAGTGAAGAATGAGGATGAGTGTGTCAAGTTTCAAAGTGCCAGGAGGCAGCACAGTGCATTCGGGAAACTACAGCAAGTTCATGACAACCGACAGCTGATCTGGCAGCATCACCTGGGGATGGAGGCTGAGATCTGGGGTTAACACTGGGGTGAGATGGTTTGTATACTATGCCGAGGAAGTGAGGTACTACACTGTGGCGGCAGAGGGTGTTACCGGAGGATTTCAAATATCAGAATCGTAACCATAATAGAGTATTTAATTGCATCCTAGCTTTTATCAAGGGTAAGATGCAATATAGTTTATGTCCGACTAAGAAAGAGAAATGCTGTCAGTTAAACTAGGATATGTCATCAAGTGCAAGGTGAGTTCCACTTTAAGAGATATTAACATGGGGGTGGAGGACAAATCTTAGAACAAGTAAACTGTGGTACTAAAATAATTAAGAATGTTTGAACACTTGGATCAACAACAAAAGTGATTATTGCTTCCCATGTGTCCCAAACTCTATTAAGTCTTAGAACAAGAGACGTTCTCATCTTGATGCCCCGCAGCTGTTAGACCCAAGGTAGAGAGGGCAGTAGCCAACGACCAGCAGGCCCCAAGTGCCATGTGCAGACTGTAAGAGCAACTGCCTTTGAGAGAGGAAACGGTAGAGAGTGGGCTATCTGAGGTAGAGAATTACTAGCTGGGAAAGTAAAAAAATTGACACAGAATCGGAATTGATGCCCCTACATAACAGAGTTGGTGAAACTTCCCTTCTCAGAGGTCTTGAGGCTCCTCAGAAATGTATTTTTCATTTTGGACAGAACATTCAGGATAAATATGATCTGTTCGAGTTCCTGGTTCTCTCATCACGACTGTTTTTTAGGATTCACTGGCACCAGAAAAGGGTTTTGATAGTCCAGGGTAAGTCCTGACAAATGCAAAGCACGGTATCTATGAAAAACTAACGACTCAGAAGAGAACAACAGACCAAAAGCCAGGCCGACCTGACCCTGCAGGATAGGTAAGGCTGGTCTGGAAACATGGGTAGAGGGGAAGTGCCCATCTCCTGCTAGAAGACCTAGAGAAGACCCCTTCCGGAGAGACCACCAGGAGAGGAGAGCAGTAGGTGCTGATGATGAAGAATATTTTAATCAGCAGAGAAGGTCAAAATGACAAAGTTCCACGATCAGAGTAAACATATGGGATTTAAAAATAAAAAATAGAAAAAAAAAGATTTTTTTGAAAGGACTTTTTTTAAAGGAATTTAATCAAAAGTCCTTTTAAAGAGACAGTTGGCTGTTTAAACCAATAGTACAACTCATTGAGAGAATCGCTGCTTTATTTATTGGGGTAGAAAGGACCTGGAATGTAGAAAGACCCATTCTGCAGAGGAAAAAATAAAATCACTAACAGGCCTCATGCCTTGCACAGCCAGTGGCTAGAATCCCTGCCTCATGAGACCCTGTGCTAGAAGGCCGCTAGAACCATCTCAACTATGTTAGTTTATCTTGGAAGCCAACAAGTGTTGGCCCACTTAAGCACACAGTAACAATCAGTCACGTTATGTTATAATGATTGTCGATATCTTTAAAAGCCTTGTCAAGTTCCTTTTTGAGTAAACCTCACCCCACCTTTAGAGAAATTTATCTGTGGTTCACCTCTTTGAAATACCTCATTGTTGTTCCACATTTAACATAGCCCGAAAAAAAAAAAAAAAAAAAAAAAGCTTTTTATTAACAAAGTGTTCAGAAGGGGGCGCCACTGTAAACAATGAGAGTTTTCCCTGCCGGGACATTTTTGTTGCAGAAACAGCTGAAAGCAATCAGGTCAGACAGAACCAAGGGCTGGAGGGATTTTTAAAATTACAAAAACCTAACCATATCTAATCAAAACCAATGGCCAAGATTTCAAGTTTGCTACTAATGGTATGACATTCTCCTCAGACATGCGAGTGACTTGATCAATATATTTATATATTTATATTTGAAGAAGAAGGAACTATTTGATGCAGCAAATCCACGTTGGTTAAAAATTACCAGATATGGGGTCTCCTGGGTGGCTCAGTGCTTTAGGCCTCTGCCTTCGGCTCAGGTCATGATTTCAGGGTCCTGGGATGGAGCCCCACATCGGGCTCTCTGCTCAGCGGGGAGCCTGCTTTCCCCCTCTCTCTCTGCCTCCCTCTCTACCTACTTGTGATCTGTCTGTCAAATGGGTAAATAAGATCTTTAAAAAAAGAATTACTAGGTGTGAAATACATCGAGGGTATGGGAAGGAAATGATTTCACCTGATCTGATTAGGAAGTGGTTGAAGCCTGAATTAAAGTGCTATAAAAAAAAAAAAAGTAAAGACCTGGGAAATATATGGGGAAAAATTCCCTAGAAAAAAAGCAATAATAACTGGCTGCTCTTTATTGATCCAGATCCTGCGGTAGGCAAAGAAGAGCTGGTTTTAGCCAGAGCATGATCTCCAATTGTCTTCGTGATCTGGCATTTCCTGCAAGCCAGGCATGGGGCTCTGCACTAGAGCTGCAAATGCTGGGGGACCTCACTGTCCCTTTTATCTTCTACAGGGGACAATGGGCATGTCCATGGTGCAATGTGACAGGCTTTACCACAGGGAGATAAAAGACTGCCAAGGGTAGGTTGGACCTGGGAAAAGCCACTTAGGAACAGATTTTCAGGGGAGGTGATAGACAATGGCAAAGTGAAGAATGAGGATGAGTGTGTCAAGTTTCAAAGTGCCAGGAGGCAGCACAGTGCATTCGGGAAACTACAGCAAGTTCATGACAACCGACAGCTGATCTGGCAGCATCACCTGGGGATGGAGGCTGAGATCTGGGGTTAACACTGGGGTGAGATGGTTTGTATACTATGCCGAGGAAGTGAGGTACTACACTGTGGCGGCAGAGGGTGTTACCGGAGGATTTCAAATATCAGAATCGTAACCATAATAGAGTATTTAATTGCATCCTAGCTTTTATCAAGGGTAAGATGCAATATAGTTTATGTCCGACTAAGAAAGAGAAATGCTGTCAGTTAAACTAGGATATGTCATCAAGTGCAAGGTGAGTTCCACTTTAAGAGATATTAACATGGGGGTGGAGGACAAATCTTAGAACAAGTAAACTGTGGTACTAAAATAATTAAGAATGTTTGAACACTTGGATCAACAACAAAAGTGATTATTGCTTCCCATGTGTCCCAAACTCTATTAAGTCTTAGAACAAGAGACGTTCTCATCTTGATGCCCCGCAGCTGTTAGACCCAAGGTAGAGAGGGCAGTAGCCAACGACCAGCAGGCCCCAAGTGCCATGTGCAGACTGTAAGAGCAACTGCCTTTGAGAGAGGAAACGGTAGAGAGTGGGCTATCTGAGGTAGAGAATTACTAGCTGGGAAAGTAAAAAAATTGACACAGAATCGGAATTGATGCCCCTACATAACAGAGTTGGTGAAACTTCCCTTCTCAGAGGTCTTGAGGCTCCTCAGAAATGTATTTTTCATTTTGGACAGAACATTCAGGATAAATATGATCTGTTCGAGTTCCTGGTTCTCTCATCACGACTGTTTTTTAGGATTCACTGGCACCAGAAAAGGGTTTTGATAGTCCAGGGTAAGTCCTGACAAATGCAAAGCACGGTATCTATGAAAAACTAACGACTCAGAAGAGAACAACAGACCAAAAGCCAGGCCGACCTGACCCTGCAGGATAGGTAAGGCTGGTCTGGAAACATGGGTAGAGGGGAAGTGCCCATCTCCTGCTAGAAGACCTAGAGAAGACCCCTTCCGGAGAGACCACCAGGAGAGGAGAGCAGTAGGTGCTGATGATGAAGAATATTTTAATCAGCAGAGAAGGTCAAAATGACAAAGTTCCACGATCAGAGTAAACATATGGGATTTAAAAATAAAAAATAGAAAAAAAAAGATTTTTTTGAAAGGACTTTTTTTAAAGGAATTTAATCAAAAGTCCTTTTAAAGAGACAGTTGGCTGTTTAAACCAATAGTACAACTCATTGAGAGAATCGCTGCTTTATTTATTGGGGTAGAAAGGACCTGGAATGTAGAAAGACCCATTCTGCAGAGGAAAAAATAAAATCACTAACAGGCCTCATGCCTTGCACAGCCAGTGGCTAGAATCCCTGCCTCATGAGACCCTGTGCTAGAAGGCCGCTAGAACCATCTCAACTATGTTCGTTTATCTTGGAAGCCAACAAGTGTTGGCCCACTTAAGCACACAGCAACAATCAGTCACGTTATGTTATAATGATTGTCGATATCTTTAAAAGCCTTGTCAAGTTCCTTTTTGAGTAAACCTCACCCCACCTTTAGAGAAATTTATCTGTGGTTCACCTCTTTGAAATACCTCATTGTTGTTCCACATTTACCATAGCCCGAAAAAAAAAAAAAAAAAAAAAAAAAGCTTTTTATTAACAAAGTGTTCAGAAGGGGGCGCCACTGTAAACAATGAGAGTTTTCCCTGCCGGGACATTTTTGTTGCAGAAACAGCTGAAAGCAATCAGGTCAGACAGAACCAAGGGCTGGAGGGATTTTTAAAATTACAAAAACCTAACCATATCTAATCAAAACCAATGGCCAAGATTTCAAGTTTGCTACTAATGGTATGACATTCTCCTCAGACATGCGAGTGACTTGATCAATATATTTATATATTTATATTTGAAGAAGAAGGAACTATTTGATGCAGCAAATCCACGTTGGTTAAAAATTACCAGATATGGGGTCTCCTGGGTGGCTCAGTGGTTTAGGCCTCTGCCTTCGGCTCAGGTCATGATTTCAGGGTCCTGGGATGGAGCCCCACATCGGGCTCTCTGCTCAGCGGGGAGCCTGCTTTCCCCCTCTCTCTCTGCCTCCCTCTCTACCTACTTGTGATCTGTCTGTCAAATGGGTAAATAAGATCTTTAAAAAAAGAATTACTAGGTGTGAAATACATCGAGGGTATGGGAAGGAAATGATTTCACCTGATCTGATTAGGAAGTGGTTGAAGCCTGAATTAAAGTGCTATAAAAAAAAAAAGTAAAGACCTGGGAAATATATGGGGAAAAATTCCCTAGAAAAACAGCAATAATAACTGGCTGCTCTTTATTGATCCAGATCCTGCGGTAGGCAAAGAAGAGCTGGTTTTAGCCAGAGCATGATCTCCAATTGTCTTCGTGATCTGGCATTTCCTGTAAGCCAGGCATGGGGCTCTGCACTAGAGCTGCAAATGCTGGGGGACCTCACTGTCCCTTTTATCTTCTACAGGGGACAATGGGCATGTCCATGGTGCAATGTGACAGGCTTTACCACAGGGAGATAAAAGACTGCCAAGGGTAGGTTGGACCTGGGAAAAGCCACTTAGGAACAGATTTTCAGGGGAGGTGATAGACAATGGCAAAGTGAAGAATGAGGATGAGTGTGTCAAGTTTCAAAGTGCCAGGAGGCAGCACAGTGCATTCGGGAAACTACAGCAAGTTCATGACAACCGACAGCTGATCTGGCAGCATCACCTGGGGATGGAGGCTGAGATCTGGGGTTAACACTGGGGTGAGATGGTTTGTATACTATGCCGAGGAAGTGAGGTACTACACTGTGGCGGCAGAGGGTGTTACCGGAGGATTTCAAATATCAGAATCGTAACCATAATAGAGTATTTAATTGCATCCTAGCTTTTATCAAGGGTAAGATGCAATATAGTTTATGTCCGACTAAGAAAGAGAAATGCTGTCAGTTAAACTAGGATATGTCATCAAGTGCAAGGTGAGTTCCACTTTAAGAGATATTAACATGGGGGTGGAGGACAAATCTTAGAACAAGTAAACTGTGGTACTAAAATAATTAAGAATGTTTGAACACTTGGATCAACAACAAAAGTGATTATTGCTTCCCATGTGTCCCAAACTCTATTAAGTCTTAGAACAAGAGACGTTCTCATCTTGATGCCCCGCAGCTGTTAGACCCAAGGTAGAGAGGGCAGTAGCCAACGACCAGCAGGCCCCAAGTGCCATGTGCAGACTGTAAGAGCAACTGCCTTTGAGAGAGGAAACGGTAGAGAGTGGGCTATCTGAGGTAGAGAATTACTAGCTGGGAAAGTAAAAAAATTGACACAGAATCGGAATTGATGCCCCTACATAACAGAGTTGGTGAAACTTCCCTTCTCAGAGGTCTTGAGGCTCCTCAGAAATGTATTTTTCATTTTGGACAGAACATTCAGGATAAATATGATCTGTTCGAGTTCCTGGTTCTCTCATCACGACTGTTTTTTAGGATTCACTGGCACCAGAAAAGGGTTTTGATAGTCCAGGGTAAGTCCTGACAAATGCAAAGCACGGTATCTATGAAAAACTAACGACTCAGAAGAGAACAACAGACCAAAAGCCAGGCCGACCTGACCCTGCAGGATAGGTAAGGCTGGTCTGGAAACATGGGTAGAGGGGAAGTGCCCATCTCCTGCTAGAAGACCTAGAGAAGACCCCTTCCGGAGAGACCACCAGGAGAGGAGAGCAGTAGGTGCTGATGATGAAGAATATTTTAATCAGCAGAGAAGGTCAAAATGACAAAGTTCCACGATCAGAGTAAACATATGGGATTTAAAAATAAAAAATAGAAAAAAAAAGATTTTTTTGAAAGGACTTTTTTTAAAGGAATTTAATCAAAAGTCCTTTTAAAGAGACAGTTGGCTGTTTAAACCAATAGTACAACTCATTGAGAGAATCGCTGCTTTATTTATTGGGGTAGAAAGGACCTGGAATGTAGAAAGACCCATTCTGCAGAGGAAAAAATAAAATCACTAACAGGCCTCATGCCTTGCACAGCCAGTGGCTAGAATCCCTGCCTCATGAGACCCTGTGCTAGAAGGCCGCTAGAACCATCTCAACTATGTTCGTTTATCTTGGAAGCCAACAAGTGTTGGCCCACTTAAGCACACAGCAACAATCAGTCACGTTATGTTATAATGATTGTCGATATCTTTAAAAGCCTTGTCAAGTTCCTTTTTGAGTAAACCTCACCCCACCTTTAGAGAAATTTATCTGTGGTTCACCTCTTTGAAATACCTCATTGTTGTTCCACATTTACCATAGCCCGAAAAAAAAAAAAAAAAAAGCTTTTTATTAACAAAGTGTTCAGAAGGGGGCGCCACTGTAAACAATGAGAGTTTTCCCTGCCGGGACATTTTTGTTGCAGAAACAGCTGAAAGCAATCAGGTCAGACAGAACCAAGGGCTGGAGGGATTTTTAAAATTACAAAAACCTAACCATATCTAATCAAAACCAATGGCCAAGATTTCAAGTTTGCTACTAATGGTATGACATTCTCCTCAGACATGCGAGTGACTTGATCAATATATTTATATATTTATATTTGAAGAAGAAGGAACTATTTGATGCAGCAAATCCACGTTGGTTAAAAATTACCAGATATGGGGTCTCCTGGGTGGCTCAGTGGTTTAGGCCTCTGCCTTCGGCTCAGGTCATGATTTCAGGGTCCTGGGATGGAGCCCCACATCGGGCTCTCTGCTCAGCGGGGAGCCTGCTTTCCCCCTCTCTCTCTGCCTCCCTCTCTACCTACTTGTGATCTGTCTGTCAAATGGGTAAATAAGATCTTTAAAAAAAGAATTACTAGGTGTGAAATACATCGAGGGTATGGGAAGGAAATGATTTCACCTGATCTGATTAGGAAGTGGTTGAAGCCTGAATTAAAGTGCTATAAAAAAAAAAAAGTAAAGACCTGGGAAATATATGGGGAAAAATTCCCTAGAAAAACAGCAATAATAACTGGCTGCTCTTTATTGATCCAGATCCTGCGGTAGGCAAAGAAGAGCTGGTTTTAGCCAGAGCATGATCTCCAATTGTCTTCGTGATCTGGCATTTCCTGCAAGCCAGGCATGGGGCTCTGCACTAGAGCTGCAAATGCTGGGGGACCTCACTGTCCCTTTTATCTTCTACAGGGGACAATGGGCATGTCCATGGTGCAATGTGACAGGCTTTACCACAGGGAGATAAAAGACTGCCAAGGGTAGGTTGGACCTGGGAAAAGCCACTTAGGAACAGATTTTCAGGGGAGGTGATAGACAATGGCAAAGTGAAGAATGAGGATGAGTGTGTCAAGTTTCAAAGTGCCAGGAGGCAGCACAGTGCATTCGGGAAACTACAGCAAGTTCATGACAACCGACAGCTGATCTGGCAGCATCACCTGGGGATGGAGGCTGAGATCTGGGGTTAACACTGGGGTGAGATGGTTTGTATACTATGCCGAGGAAGTGAGGTACTACACTGTGGCGGCAGAGGGTGTTACCGGAGGATTTCAAATATCAGAATCGTAACCATAATAGAGTATTTAATTGCATCCTAGCTTTTATCAAGGGTAAGATGCAATATAGTTTATGTCCGACTAAGAAAGAGAAATGCTGTCAGTTAAACTAGGATATGTCATCAAGTGCAAGGTGAGTTCCACTTTAAGAGATATTAACATGGGGGTGGAGGACAAATCTTAGAACAAGTAAACTGTGGTACTAAAATAATTAAGAATGTTTGAACACTTGGATCAACAACAAAAGTGATTATTGCTTCCCATGTGTCCCAAACTCTATTAAGTCTTAGAACAAGAGACGTTCTCATCTTGATGCCCCGCAGCTGTTAGACCCAAGGTAGAGAGGGCAGTAGCCAACGACCAGCAGGCCCCAAGTGCCATGTGCAGACTGTAAGAGCAACTGCCTTTGAGAGAGGAAACGGTAGAGAGTGGGCTATCTGAGGTAGAGAATTACTAGCTGGGAAAGTAAAAAAAATTGACACAGAATCGGAATTGATGCCCCTACATAACAGAGTTGGTGAAACTTCCCTTCTCAGAGGTCTTGAGGCTCCTCAGAAATGTAATTTCATTTTGGACAGAACATTCAGGATAAATATGATCTGTTCGAGTTCCTGGTTCTCTCATCACGACTGTTTTTTAGGATTCACTGGCACCAGAAAAGGGTTTTGATAGTCCAGGGTAAGTCCTGACAAATGCAAAGCACGGTATCTATGAAAAACTAACGACTCAAAAGAGAACAACAGACCAAAAGCCAGGCCGACCTGACCCTGCAGGATAGGTAAGGCTGGTCTGGAAACATGGGTAGAGGGGAAGTGCCCATCTCCTGCTAGAAGACCTAGAGAAGACCCCTTCCGGAGAGACCACCAGGAGAGGAGAGCAGTAGGTGCTGATGATGAAGAATATTTTAATCAGCAGAGAAGGTCAAAATGACAAAGTTCCACGATCAGAGTAAACATATGGGATTTAAAAATAAAAAATAGAAAAAAAAAGATTTTTTTGAAAGGACTTTTTTTAAAGGAATTTAATCAAAAGTCCTTTTAAAGAGACAGTTGGCTGTTTAAACCAATAGTACAACTCATTGAGAGAATCGCTGCTTTATTTATTGGGGTAGAAAGGACCTGGAATGTAGAAAGACCCATTCTGCAGAGGAAAAAATAAAATCACTAACAGGCCTCATGCCTTGCACAGCCAGTGGCTAGAATCCCTGCCTCATGAGACCCTGTGCTAGAAGGCCGCTAGAACCATCTCAACTATGTTAGTTTATCTTGGAAGCCAACAAGTGTTGGCCCACTTAAGCACACAGTAACAATCAGTCACGTTATGTTATAATGATTGTCGATATCTTTAAAAGCCTTGTCAAGTTCCTTTTTGAGTAAACCTCACCCCACCTTTAGAGAAATTTATCTGTGGTTCACCTCTTTGAAATACCTCATTGTTGTTCCACATTTACCATAGCCCGAAGAAAAAAAAAAAAAAAAAAAAAAAGCTTTTTATTAACAAAGTGTTCAGAAGGGGGCGCCACTGTAAACAATGAGAGTTTTCCCTGCCGGGACATTTTTGTTGCAGAAACAGCTGAAAGCAATCAGGTCAGACAGAACCAAGGGCTGGAGGGATTTTTCAAATTACAAAAACCTAACCATATCTAATCAAAACCAATGGCCAAGATTTCAAGTTTGCTACTAATGGTATGACATTCTCCTCAGACATGCGAGTGACTTGATCAATATATTTATATATTTATATTTGAAGAAGAAGGAACTATTTGATGCAGCAAATCCACGTTGGTTAAAAATTACCAGATATGGGGTCTCCTGGGTGGCTCAGTGGTTTAGGCCTCTGCCTTCGGCTCAGGTCATGATTTCAGGGTCCTGGGATGGAGCCCCACATCGGGCTCTCTGCTCAGCGGGGAGCCTGCTTTCCCCCTCTCTCTCTGCCTCCCTCTCTACCTACTTGTGATCTGTCTGTCAAATGGGTAAATAAGATCTTTAAAAAAAGAATTACTAGGTGTGAAATACATCGAGGGTATGGGAAGGAAATGATTTCACCTGATCTGATTAGGAAGTGGTTGAAGCCTGAATTAAAGTGCTATAAAAAAAAAAAAGTAAAGACCTGGGAAATATATGGGGAAAAATTCCCTAGAAAAACAGCAATAATAACTGGCTGCTCTTTATTGATCCAGATCCTGCGGTAGGCAAAGAAGAGCTGGTTTTAGCCAGAGCATGATCTCCAATTGTCTTCGTGATCTGGCATTTCCTGCAAGCCAGGCATGGGGCTCTGCACTAGAGCTGCAAATGCTGGGGGACCTCACTGTCCCTTTTATCTTCTACAGGGGACAATGGGCATGTCCATGGTGCAATGTGACAGGCTTTACCACAGGGAGATAAAAGACTGCCAAGGGTAGGTTGGACCTGGGAAAAGCCACTTAGGAACAGATTTTCAGGGGAGGTGATAGACAATGGCAAAGTGAAGAATGAGGATGAGTGTGTCAAGTTTCAAAGTGCCAGGAGGCAGCACAGTGCATTCGGGAAACTACAGCAAGTTCATGACAACCGACAGCTGATCTGGCAGCATCACCTGGGGATGGAGGCTGAGATCTGGGGTTAACACTGGGGTGAGATGGTTTGTATACTATGCCGAGGAAGTGAGGTACTACACTGTGGCGGCAGAGGGTGTTACCGGAGGATTTCAAATATCAGAATCGTAACCATAATAGAGTATTTAATTGCATCCTAGCTTTTATCAAGGGTAAGATGCAATATAGTTTATGTCCGACTAAGAAAGAGAAATGCTGTCAGTTAAACTAGGATATGTCATCAAGTGCAAGGTGAGTTCCACTTTAAGAGATATTAACATGGGGGTGGAGGACAAATCTTAGAACAAGTAAACTGTGGTACTAAAATAATTAAGAATGTTTGAACACTTGGATCAACAACAAAAGTGATTATTGCTTCCCATGTGTCCCAAACTCTATTAAGTCTTAGAACAAGAGACGTTCTCATCTTGATGCCCCGCAGCTGTTAGACCCAAGGTAGAGAGGGCAGTAGCCAACGACCAGCAGGCCCCAAGTGCCATGTGCAGACTGTAAGAGCAACTGCCTTTGAGAGAGGAAACGGTAGAGAGTGGGCTATCTGAGGTAGAGAATTACTAGCTGGGAAAGTAAAAAAATTGACACAGAATCGGAATTGATGCCCCTACATAACAGAGTTGGTGAAACTTCCCTTCTCAGAGGTCTTGAGGCTCCTCAGAAATGTATTTTTCATTTTGGACAGAACATTCAGGATAAATATGATCTGTTCGAGTTCCTGGTTCTCTCATCACGACTGTTTTTTAGGATTCACTGGCACCAGAAAAGGGTTTTGATAGTCCAGGGTAAGTCCTGACAAATGCAAAGCACGGTATCTATGAAAAACTAACGACTCAGAAGAGAACAACAGACCAAAAGCCAGGCCGACCTGACCCTGCAGGATAGGTAAGGCTGGTCTGGAAACATGGGTAGAGGGGAAGTGCCCATCTCCTGCTAGAAGACCTAGAGAAGACCCCTTCCGGAGAGACCACCAGGAGAGGAGAGCAGTAGGTGCTGATGATGAAGAATATTTTAATCAGCAGAGAAGGTCAAAATGACAAAGTTCCACGATCAGAGTAAACATATGGGATTTAAAAATAAAAAATAGAAAAAAAAAGATTTTTTTGAAAGGACTTTTTTTAAAGGAATTTAATCAAAAGTCCTTTTAAAGAGACAGTTGGCTGTTTAAACCAATAGTACAACTCATTGAGAGAATCGCTGCTTTATTTATTGGGGTCGAAAGGACCTGGAATGTAGAAAGACCCATTCTGCAGAGGAAAAAATAAAATCACTAACAGGCCTCATGCCTTGCACAGCCAGTGGCTAGAATCCCTGCCTCATGAGACCCTGTGTTAGAAGGCCGCTAGAACCATCTCAACTATGTTAGTTTATCTTGGAAGCCAACAAGTGTTGGCCCACTTAAGCACACAGTAACAATCAGTCACGTTATGTTATAATGATTGTCGATATCTTTAAAAGCCTTGTCAAGTTCCTTTTTGAGTAAACCTCACCCCACCTTTAGAGAAATTTATCTGTGGTTCACCTCTTTGAAATACCTCATTGTTGTTCCACATTTACCATAGCCCGAAAAAAAAAAAAAAAAAAAAAAAGCTTTTTATTAACAAAGTGTTCAGAAGGGGGCGCCACTGTAAACAATGAGAGTTTTCCCTGCCGGGACATTTTTGTTGCAGAAACAGCTGAAAGCAATCAGGTCAGACAGAACCAAGGGCTGGAGGGATTTTTCAAATTACAAAAACCTAACCATATCTAATCAAAACCAATGGCCAAGATTTCAAGTTTGCTACTAATGGTATGACATTCTCCTCAGACATGCGAGTGACTTGATCAATATATTTATATATTTATATTTGAAGAAGAAGGAACTATTTGATGCAGCAAATCCACGTTGGTTAAAAATTACCAGATATGGGGTCTCCTGGGTGGCTCAGTGGTTTAGGCCTCTGCCTTCGGCTCAGGTCATGATTTCAGGGTCCTGGGATGGAGCCCCACATCGGGCTCTCTGCTCAGCGGGGAGCCTGCTTTCCCCCTCTCTCTCTGCCTCCCTCTCTACCTACTTGTGATCTGTCTGTCAAATGGGTAAATAAGATCTTTAAAAAAAGAATTACTAGGTGTGAAATACATCGAGGGTATGGGAAGGAAATGATTTCACCTGATCTGATTAGGAAGTGGTTGAAGCCTGAATTAAAGTGCTATAAAAAAAAAAAAGTAAAGACCTGGGAAATATATGGGGAAAAATTCCCTAGAAAAACAGCAATAATAACTGGCTGCTCTTTATTGATCCAGATCCTGCGGTAGGCAAAGAAGAGCTGGTTTTAGCCAGAGCATGATCTCCAATTGTCTTCGTGATCTGGCATTTCCTGCAAGCCAGGCATGGGGCTCTGCACTAGAGCTGCAAATGCTGGGGGACCTCACTGTCCCTTTTATCTTCTACAGGGGACAATGGGCATGTCCATGGTGCAATGTGACAGGCTTTACCACAGGGAGATAAAAGACTGCCAAGGGTAGGTTGGACCTGGGAAAAGCCACTTAGGAACAGATTTTCAGGGGAGGTGATAGACAATGGCAAAGTGAAGAATGAGGATGAGTGTGTCAAGTTTCAAAGTGCCAGGAGGCAGCACAGTGCATTCGGGAAACTACAGCAAGTTCATGACAACCGACAGCTGATCTGGCAGCATCACCTGGGGATGGAGGCTGAGATCTGGGGTTAACACTGGGGTGAGATGGTTTGTATACTATGCCGAGGAAGTGAGGTACTACACTGTGGCGGCAGAGGGTGTTACCGGAGGATTTCAAATATCAGAATCGTAACCATAATAGAGTATTTAATTGCATCCTAGCTTTTATCAAGGGTAAGATGCAATATAGTTTATGTCCGACTAAGAAAGAGAAATGCTGTCAGTTAAACTAGGATATGTCATCAAGTGCAAGGTGAGTTCCACTTTAAGAGATATTAACATGGGGGTGGAGGACAAATCTTAGAACAAGTAAACTGTGGTACTAAAATAATTAAGAATGTTTGAACACTTGGATCAACAACAAAAGTGATTATTGCTTCCCATGTGTCCCAAACTCTATTAAGTCTTAGAACAAGAGACGTTCTCATCTTGATGCCCCGCAGCTGTTAGACCCAAGGTAGAGAGGGCAGTAGCCAACGACCAGCAGGCCCCAAGTGCCATGTGCAGACTGTAAGAGCAACTGCCTTTGAGAGAGGAAACGGTAGAGAGTGGGCTATCTGAGGTAGAGAATTACTAGCTGGGAAAGTAAAAAAATTGACACAGAATCGGAATTGATGCCCCTACATAACAGAGTTGGTGAAACTTCCCTTCTCAGAGGTCTTGAGGCTCCTCAGAAATGTATTTTTCATTTTGGACAGAACATTCAGGATAAATATGATCTGTTCGAGTTCCTGGTTCTCTCATCACGACTGTTTTTTAGGATTCACTGGCACCAGAAAAGGGTTTTGATAGTCCAGGGTAAGTCCTGACAAATGCAAAGCACGGTATCTATGAAAAACTAACGACTCAAAAGAGAACAACAGACCAAAAGCCAGGCCGACCTGACCCTGCAGGATAGGTAAGGCTGGTCTGGAAACATGGGTAGAGGGGAAGTGCCCATCTCCTGCTAGAAGACCTAGAGAAGACCCCTTCCGGAGAGACCACCAGGAGAGGAGAGCAGTAGGTGCTGATGATGAAGAATATTTTAATCAGCAGAGAAGGTCAAAATGACAAAGTTCCACGATCAGAGTAAACATATGGGATTTAAAAATAAAAAATAGAAAAAAAAAGATTTTTTTGAAAGGACTTTTTTTAAAGGAATTTAATCAAAAGTCCTTTTAAAGAGACAGTTGGCTGTTTAAACCAATAGTACAACTCATTGAGAGAATCGCTGCTTTATTTATTGGGGTAGAAAGGACCTGGAATGTAGAAAGACCCATTCTGCAGAGGAAAAAATAAAATCACTAACAGGCCTCATGCCTTGCACAGCCAGTGGCTAGAATCCCTGCCTCATGAGACCCTGTGCTAGAAGGCCGCTAGAACCATCTCAACTATGTTAGTTTATCTTGGAAGCCAACAAGTGTTGGCCCACTTAAGCACACAGTAACAATCAGTCACGTTATGTTATAATGATTGTCGATATCTTTAAAAGCCTTGTCAAGTTCCTTTTTGAGTAAACCTCACCCCACCTTTAGAGAAATTTATCTGTGGTTCACCTCTTTGAAATACCTCATTGTTGTTCCACATTTACCATAGCCCGAAGAAAAAAAAAAAAAAAAAAAAAAGCTTTTTATTAACAAAGTGTTCAGAAGGGGGCGCCACTGTAAACAATGAGAGTTTTCCCTGCCGGGACATTTTTGTTGCAGAAACAGCTGAAAGCAATCAGGTCAGACAGAACCAAGGGCTGGAGGGATTTTTAAAATTACAAAAACCTAACCATATCTAATCAAAACCAATGGCCAAGATTTCAAGTTTGCTACTAATGGTATGACATTCTCCTCAGACATGCGAGTGACTTGATCAATATATTTATATATTTATATTTGAAGAAGAAGGAACTATTTGATGCAGCAAATCCACGTTGGTTAAAAATTACCAGATATGGGGTCTCCTGGGTGGCTCAGTGGTTTAGGCCTCTGCCTTCGGCTCAGGTCATGATTTCAGGGTCCTGGGATGGAGCCCCACATCGGGCTCTCTGCTCAGCGGGGAGCCTGCTTTCCCCCTCTCTCTCTGCCTCCCTCTCTACCTACTTGTGATCTGTCTGTCAAATGGGTAAATAAGATCTTTAAAAAAAGAATTACTAGGTGTGAAATACATCGAGGGTATGGGAAGGAAATGATTTCACCTGATCTGATTAGGAAGTGGTTGAAGCCTGAATTAAAGTGCTATAAAAAAAAAAAAGTAAAGACCTGGGAAATATATGGGGAAAAATTCCCTAGAAAAACAGCAATAATAACTGGCTGCTCTTTATTGATCCAGATCCTGCGGTAGGCAAAGAAGAGCTGGTTTTAGCCAGAGCATGATCTCCAATTGTCTTCGTGATCTGGCATTTCCTGCAAGCCAGGCATGGGGCTCTGCACTAGAGCTGCAAATGCTGGGGGACCTCACTGTCCCTTTTATCTTCTACAGGGGACAATGGGCATGTCCATGGTGCAATGTGACAGGCTTTACCACAGGGAGATAAAAGACTGCCAAGGGTAGGTTGGACCTGGGAAAAGCCACTTAGGAACAGATTTTCAGGGGAGGTGATAGACAATGGCAAAGTGAAGAATGAGGATGAGTGTGTCAAGTTTCAAAGTGCCAGGAGGCAGCACAGTGCATTCGGGAAACTACAGCAAGTTCATGACAACCGACAGCTGATCTGGCAGCATCACCTGGGGATGGAGGCTGAGATCTGGGGTTAACACTGGGGTGAGATGGTTTGTATACTATGCCGAGGAAGTGAGGTACTACACTGTGGCGGCAGAGGGTGTTACCGGAGGATTTCAAATATCAGAATCGTAACCATAATAGAGTATTTAATTGCATCCTAGCTTTTATCAAGGGTAAGATGCAATATAGTTTATGTCCGACTAAGAAAGAGAAATGCTGTCAGTTAAACTAGGATATGTCATCAAGTGCAAGGTGAGTTCCACTTTAAGAGATATTAACATGGGGGTGGAGGACAAATCTTAGAACAAGTAAACTGTGGTACTAAAATAATTAAGAATGTTTGAACACTTGGATCAACAACAAAAGTGATTATTGCTTCCCATGTGTCCCAAACTCTATTAAGTCTTAGAACAAGAGACGTTCTCATCTTGATGCCCCGCAGCTGTTAGACCCAAGGTAGAGAGGGCAGTAGCCAACGACCAGCAGGCCCCAAGTGCCATGTGCAGACTGTAAGAGCAACTGCCTTTGAGAGAGGAAACGGTAGAGAGTGGGCTATCTGAGGTAGAGAATTACTAGCTGGGAAAGTAAAAAAATTGACACAGAATCGGAATTGATGCCCCTACATAACAGAGTTGGTGAAACTTCCCTTCTCAGAGGTCTTGAGGCTCCTCAGAAATGTATTTTTCATTTTGGACAGAACATTCAGGATAAATATGATCTGTTCGAGTTCCTGGTTCTCTCATCACGACTGTTTTTTAGGATTCACTGGCACCAGAAAAGGGTTTTGATAGTCCAGGGTAAGTCCTGACAAATGCAAAGCACGGTATCTATGAAAAACTAACGACTCAGAAGAGAACAACAGACCAAAAGCCAGGCCGACCTGACCCTGCAGGATAGGTAAGGCTGGTCTGGAAACATGGGTAGAGGGGAAGTGCCCATCTCCTGCTAGAAGACCTAGAGAAGACCCCTTCCGGAGAGACCACCAGGAGAGGAGAGCAGTAGGTGCTGATGATGAAGAATATTTTAATCAGCAGAGAAGGTCAAAATGACAAAGTTCCACGATCAGAGTAAACATATGGGATTTAAAAATAAAAAATAGAAAAAAAAAGATTTTTTTGAAAGGACTTTTTTTAAAGGAATTTAATCAAAAGTCCTTTTAAAGAGACAGTTGGCTGTTTAAACCAATAGTACAACTCATTGAGAGAATCGCTGCTTTATTTATTGGGGTCGAAAGGACCTGGAATGTAGAAAGACCCATTCTGCAGAGGAAAAAATAAAATCACTAACAGGCCTCATGCCTTGCACAGCCAGTGGCTAGAATCCCTGCCTCATGAGACCCTGTGTTAGAAGGCCGCTAGAACCATCTCAACTATGTTAGTTTATCTTGGAAGCCAACAAGTGTTGGCCCACTTAAGCACACAGTAACAATCAGTCACGTTATGTTATAATGATTGTCGATATCTTTAAAAGCCTTGTCAAGTTCCTTTTTGAGTAAACCTCACCCCACCTTTAGAGAAATTTATCTGTGGTTCACCTCTTTGAAATACCTCATTGTTGTTCCACATTTACCATAGCCCGAAAAAAAAAAAAAAAAAAAAAAAGCTTTTTATTAACAAAGTGTTCAGAAGGGGGCGCCACTGTAAACAATGAGAGTTTTCCCTGCCGGGACATTTTTGTTGCAGAAACAGCTGAAAGCAATCAGGTCAGACAGAACCAAGGGCTGGAGGGATTTTTAAAATTACAAAAACCTAACCATATCTAATCAAAACCAATGGCCAAGATTTCAAGTTTGCTACTAATGGTATGACATTCTCCTCAGACATGCGAGTGACTTGATCAATATATTTATATATTTATATTTGAAGAAGAAGGAACTATTTGATGCAGCAAATCCACGTTGGTTAAAAATTACCAGATATGGGGTCTCCTGGGTGGCTCAGTGGTTTAGGCCTCTGCCTTCGGCTCAGGTCATGATTTCAGGGTCCTGGGATGGAGCCCCACATCGGGCTCTCTGCTCAGCGGGGAGCCTGCTTTCCCCCTCTCTCTCTGCCTCCCTCTCTACCTACTTGTGATCTGTCTGTCAAATGGGTAAATAAGATCTTTAAAAAAAGAATTACTAGGTGTGAAATACATCGAGGGTATGGGAAGGAAATGATTTCACCTGATCTGATTAGGAAGTGGTTGAAGCCTGAATTAAAGTGCTATAAAAAAAAAAAAGTAAAGACCTGGGAAATATATGGGGAAAAATTCCCTAGAAAAACAGCAATAATAACTGGCTGCTCTTTATTGATCCAGATCCTGCGGTAGGCAAAGAAGAGCTGGTTTTAGCCAGAGCATGATCTCCAATTGTCTTCGTGATCTGGCATTTCCTGCAAGCCAGGCATGGGGCTCTGCACTAGAGCTGCAAATGCTGGGGGACCTCACTGTCCCTTTTATCTTCTACAGGGGACAATGGGCATGTCCATGGTGCAATGTGACAGGCTTTACCACAGGGAGATAAAAGACTGCCAAGGGTAGGTTGGACCTGGGAAAAGCCACTTAGGAACAGATTTTCAGGGGAGGTGATAGACAATGGCAAAGTGAAGAATGAGGATGAGTGTGTCAAGTTTCAAAGTGCCAGGAGGCAGCACAGTGCATTCGGGAAACTACAGCAAGTTCATGACAACCGACAGCTGATCTGGCAGCATCACCTGGGGATGGAGGCTGAGATCTGGGGTTAACACTGGGGTGAGATGGTTTGTATACTATGCCGAGGAAGTGAGGTACTACACTGTGGCGGCAGAGGGTGTTACCGGAGGATTTCAAATATCAGAATCGTAACCATAATAGAGTATTTAATTGCATCCTAGCTTTTATCAAGGGTAAGATGCAATATAGTTTATGTCCGACTAAGAAAGAGAAATGCTGTCAGTTAAACTAGGATATGTCATCAAGTGCAAGGTGAGTTCCACTTTAAGAGATATTAACATGGGGGTGGAGGACAAATCTTAGAACAAGTAAACTGTGGTACTAAAATAATTAAGAATGTTTGAACACTTGGATCAACAACAAAAGTGATTATTGCTTCCCATGTGTCCCAAACTCTATTAAGTCTTAGAACAAGAGACGTTCTCATCTTGATGCCCCGCAGCTGTTAGACCCAAGGTAGAGAGGGCAGTAGCCAACGACCAGCAGGCCCCAAGTGCCATGTGCAGACTGTAAGAGCAACTGCCTTTGAGAGAGGAAACGGTAGAGAGTGGGCTATCTGAGGTAGAGAATTACTAGCTGGGAAAGTAAAAAAATTGACACAGAATCGGAATTGATGCCCCTACATAACAGAGTTGGTGAAACTTCCCTTCTCAGAGGTCTTGAGGCTCCTCAGAAATGTATTTTTCATTTTGGACAGAACATTCAGGATAAATATGATCTGTTCGAGTTCCTGGTTCTCTCATCACGACTGTTTTTTAGGATTCACTGGCACCAGAAAAGGGTTTTGATAGTCCAGGGTAAGTCCTGACAAATGCAAAGCACGGTATCTATGAAAAACTAACGACTCAGAAGAGAACAACAGACCAAAAGCCAGGCCGACCTGACCCTGCAGGATAGGTAAGGCTGGTCTGGAAACATGGGTAGAGGGGAAGTGCCCATCTCCTGCTAGAAGACCTAGAGAAGACCCCTTCCGGAGAGACCACCAGGAGAGGAGAGCAGTAGGTGCTGATGATGAAGAATATTTTAATCAGCAGAGAAGGTCAAAATGACAAAGTTCCACGATCAGAGTAAACATATGGGATTTAAAAATAAAAAATAGAAAAAAAAAGATTTTTTTGAAAGGACTTTTTTTAAAGGAATTTAATCAAAAGTCCTTTTAAAGAGACAGTTGGCTGTTTAAACCAATAGTACAACTCATTGAGAGAATCGCTGCTTTATTTATTGGGGTAGAAAGGACCTGGAATGTAGAAAGACCCATTCTGCAGAGGAAAAAATAAAATCACTAACAGGCCTCATGCCTTGCACAGCCAGTGGCTAGAATCCCTGCCTCATGAGACCCTGTGCTAGAAGGCCGCTAGAACCATCTCAACTATGTTCGTTTATCTTGGAAGCCAACAAGTGTTGGCCCACTTAAGCACACAGCAACAATCAGTCACGTTATGTTATAATGATTGTCGATATCTTTAAAAGCCTTGTCAAGTTCCTTTTTGAGTAAACCTCACCCCACCTTTAGAGAAATTTATCTGTGGTTCACCTCTTTGAAATACCTCATTGTTGTTCCACATTTACCATAGCCCGAAAAAAAAAAAAAAAAAGCTTTTTATTAACAAAGTGTTCAGAAGGGGGCGCCACTGTAAACAATGAGAGTTTTCCCTGCCGGGACATTTTTGTTGCAGAAACAGCTGAAAGCAATCAGGTCAGACAGAACCAAGGGCTGGAGGGATTTTTAAAATTACAAAAACCTAACCATATCTAATCAAAACCAATGGCCAAGATTTCAAGTTTAGAAGATGAGTTCCAAGATCAGACAGGTTTGCAGCTGGATAACTCTCATTCTACTGTTAAATGGCAACAGGCAATTAAACAATAATAAGTCAATTCACTTGATGAAGCTCAGCACAATTTTAATACCCAAACCTGAGAGGGAGGAACGGGGAAGCAAATAACAAACCTGGCTTAGGACAGATTAGTTAACAGAAACTGAACTAATGTTAGCAAATAACAGAAGTCAGGCCTCTATCAAAGGACTATATCCTGAGACCAACTTGGATTCATTCCAGGAAAATAAAGGGAGCTCAAGACCAGAAAATCAATAAGATTTACCTCATCACTAAATTAACTGTGAAAAACTCTTAAGACCATAGCAATAAATGCATTTGATAAAAAAATAAAGGCACCTGATAAAAGGTGAGCAGCCATTCTTTATAAAAATGAAGATAAAAACAGAAGGACGTTATGCAGGAGGGATTATTAACTGGGAAGCACTAGATCAAGAGGTAGATAAAATGAGCCCATATTTGTTAAACAGTGACAGAGCCCCATGCGTGCGTGGATAGAGGCGAATGAGCTCATGGATGAGCACCAGGCTGTCAACAGGTATTATAGGGACAAAGGCAGCGGTGAGGAGAGGAGAGTCTTAACAACAGGGAAGAAGGTAAAAGGAGGATTGCAGTTAAAAATTGTGCATGATACAAACACATGCAAATAAGACCGGATATTTTCCGGTATATAGTTTTTTAAAACCCTGCACACATTACTGGAACTACCAACTCTTGCTTTCAGCTCCACAGCCCTCGCGTGCTTTCCCAGTACCAGGATGCAGGGGTAGATCCTCCATTGGTGACATCCTATGTCATTGTACTCCTAAAGGGACAGGTGAAACAGCACAGGGTCTTGAGGTCAGAACTTAGGCATCGCTGCGCCCACCCCAGCTCCCTGCTCGCCCAGCCCCCACTCTGAAGCGGCGGGCACTTGGAGCTGTTAAGAAGCAGGGATCGGCACTTCAGAGAATAAAGCTGCTGTAAATATCCGTGTGCAGGTTTTTGTGTGGACACTAGTTTTAAGCTCTTTTGGGTAAATACAAAGGAGCACAATTACTGATCTTATAGTGAGAATGTGTTTAGTTCTGTGAGAAACTGCCAAGCTGTCTCACACAGTGTCTCCCATTTTGCATTCTGACCAAACAGTGAATGAGAGTTTGGTTGTCCCACATCCTTGTCCCATTTGGTATTACTAGTGCTTTGGATTTTTTATATTCTATGTGATATGTAATAGTACCTTGTTTAAATTTGCAATTTCTTAATGACATACAAAGTTGAGCATCTTTTCAGATCCTTTTTTTTTTTTCGTTTTTAAAGATTCTATTTATTTATTAACAGCACAAGCATACGGAGAGGTAGCAGCAGGCAGCAGGAGAGGGAAAAAAGCAGGCTCCTCGCTGAGCCGGGAGCCCAGTGTGGATTTCAGTCCCAGGACCTGAGCTAAAGGCAGATGCTTAACTGACTGGGGTTCCCAGCCACCGCTCTTTTCACATTTTTAAATTAGGTTTGATTTCTTGTTGCTACTAAGACATCTTTATATTATATTTCTTATTTTAAGTCCTTTACCATGGCTGTGTTTTGCAGATATTTTCTCTACTCTGTGACTGGTCTTTTCATCTCTCTCTCTCTTTTTTTTTAAAGATTTTATTTATTTATTTGTCAGAGAAAGAGCGAGCGAGAGTGAGCACAGGCAGACAGAGTGGAAGGCAGAGTCAGAGGGTGAAGCAGGATCCCTGCGGAGCAAGGATCCCAATGTGGGACTCGATCCCAGGACGCTGGGATCATGACCTGAGCCAAAGGCAGCTGCTTAACCAACTGAGCCACCCAGTTGTCCCGTCTTTTCATTCTCTTAACAGTGTCTTTTACAGAGAAGTTTAATTTTAACAAAGTCCCTCTCATCAATTTTTTTCTTTCGTAGATCATGCTTTTGGTTTTATATCTGAAAAGTCATTGCCAAATCCAAGGATCCCTACATTTTTTCTTATGTCATCTTTAAGAAGTTTTGCATTTTACGTTTAGGTTTTGTGAAAGGTGTGAAAAGTTTGTTTTTATTCTTTTCATTTGTTTGTTTTTTCTTATCAATGTCCCATTGTTCGGTTCCATTTGTTGAAGACTGTCCTTGCCATTGAGTTGCCTTTGCCTGTGTGTGTGGATGTTGTTCTGGGCTCTCCACTCTGTTCCAAGCACCTGTCTCTTTTGCCAGGCACCTTCTGTCTTAATCACTATAGCTTTAATAGTAAGTCTTGAGATTGGGTGGTGGCAATCCTCAATTTCCTTTTTTTCCCCACTATTTAATATTTTGTTGACTACTCTGGGACTCTTGGTTTTCCAGTTTTCCATCCAAATTTTAGAGTCAACATGTTGGTATGCACAGAATAACTTCCTGGCATTTTGATTGGGATTGCATTGAGTCTGTCGATCAGTTTGGGAAGAACTGACCTCTTAACAGTATTGAGTGTTCTTATCCAAGATTGTGGACTTTCTTTCCACTTCACATCTTACCTTGCTTGTTATCTTTCATCAGAATTTTATACTTTTTCTCATATAGATCTTGTGCATATTTTGTTAGATTTGCACCTAAGTATTAATTTTTTTGGTATGCTAATGTAAATGGTCTTGTGTTTTTAACTTCAAATTCCACTTGTACATTGCTGGTATATACGAAAGCAATTGACTTTTTAAATTTTTTAATTAAAATTCAATCTCGTTAACATACAGTGTACTTTTAGTTTCATGGTTAGAATTTCGTGATTCATTGGTTGCATACAACACCCAGAGCTCATCCCAACAAGTGCCCTCCTTAATACCCCTCACGCAGTTACCCCAACTTTCCCCTCTCCAGTAACCCTCAGTTTGTTTCCTGTAGTTAAGTCTCTTCTGATTTGCCTCCCTGTCTGTTTCTATTTTTCCTTCCCTTCTCCTATATTCATCTGTTGTTTCTTAAGTTCCACATGTGACTGAAACTATATGGTATTTGTCTTCCTCTAGTTCCATCCATGTCCTTGCAAATGGCAAGATTTTGTTCTTTTTGATGGCTGAGTAATGTGTGTGTGTGTGTGTGTGTGTGTGTGTGTGTATGTATACCACATCTTCTTTATCCATTCATCTGTTGATGGACATCTGGGCTCTTTCAATAGTTTGACTATAAACATCTGGGTGCTTTTGCCCCTTCAAATCACTTTGTGTACTTTGGATAAACATCTAATAGGGCAATTGCTAAGTCGTTGGGTTGTTACATTTTTAACTTTTTGAGGAGCCTCCATACTGTTTTCCAGAGTTGCATTCCCACCAACAGTGTAGGAGGATTCCCCTTTCTCCACATCTTCGCCAACATCTGTTGTTTCCTGACTTGTTAATTTTAGCCATTTTGACTGATGTAAGGTGGTGTCTCATTGTGGTTTTGATTTGTATTTCCCTGATGCTGAGTGATGTGGAGCCCTTTTTCATGTGTCTGTTGGCCATTTGGATGTCTTCTTTGGTCTGTTCATGTCTTCTGTCCATTTCTTGACTGGATTTTTTTGTTTTTTGGATGTTGAGTTTGATAAATTCTTTATAAATTTTGAATACTGGCCCTTTGTCTGATACATCATTGGAAAGCAATTGACTTCTGTATTTTAACTGTGTATTGTGCAGACTTGCTATAATCACTTGACTAGTTTCAGGAGGGTGTGGGGTGTGAAGTCTTTGTATTTTCTGTAGACAGTCATGTCATCTGTGAACAAAGTTTTATTCTTTCCCAGGTTGTATACCTTTTGTTTCCTTTTCTTACCTTATTTCATTAGTTTGGCCTTCCAGTATAGTATTGAATAGTAGTAGTAGGAGGGACATCCTTGCCTTGATTCCCTGTCTTCTATTTTCTCAGTATTAATATCATGTTAGCTGTGGATTTTTGGAAACATTCTTTATCAAGTTGAGGAAGTCCTCCTATTCTTAGTTTCCTGAGGGTTAATAATGAAGAGGTGTGGATTTTGTTAAATGTTTTTTTCCTCCCTTCATTGATATGATCATGTGATTTTCTTTCTGTTGATATGATGGATCACATTGATTTTCTAATGTTGAACATTTTCTAATGTTGCATACCTGGAATAAATCCTACATGACCCTGGTGTATAATTTTTTAATATAGTGTTTGCTTTTATTTGCTAATTTTTGTTGAAGATTTTTATGTCTGTGTTCATGAGAGATACTAGTTTATAGTTTCTTTTCTTGTAGTATTGGTTTTGGTGTCAGGGTAATAATGATCTCCTAGAATGATTTAGGAAGTACTCCTTCTAGTTTTACTTTCTGGAAGAGAAAATAAATTCCATAAATGTTCGGTTGAATTTACAGTGATTGGGATTGTTAGCAGTAGCCCTCCCTTCTTTCATCTGATATTAGTAATTTATGTCTTCTACCTTTTTTTCTTTGTTTGACTGGCTAAGGGTCTATCTGTTTTATTGATGTTTTCAAAGAAACAGACTTGGGGTTTATTGATTTAAAAAAAAAATTCCTGGTTTTAATTACATTGATTTCTGCTCTAATTTTTATTTTTTTCTACTTCCTTTAGGGTTTTTTTTTTTTAATGATTTTATTCGACACAGAGAGAGTCAGTGAGAGAGGGAATACAGGCAGGAGGAATGGGAGATGGAGAAGCAGCCTCCCTAAGCAGGAAACTCTGATGCAGGGCTCTGTCCCAGGACCCTAGGACCATGTCCTGAGCCAAAGGCAGATGATTAACTAAATGAACCACCCAGGAGCCCCTCCTTACTTTAGATTTGATTTTGTTGTTGTTGCCTAAAATGGAAGCTTAGATTATTGACTTTAATCTTTTTTTTTCTAATATTTGCATTCAGTACTGTATTTTCCCTTTAAGCAGCATTCCACACATTTTGCTACATTGTATTTTGTTGAGACTGGTCTCCTGTCATTTAGAAGTGTGTCATTTAATCTCCATGTATTTTGGACTTCTTCAACTATCTTCTGTTACTGATTTTTAATTCCATTGCGGTCTGAGAACATATTTGGTATAATTTTTATTTTTAAAAATTTGTTGTGTTTTGTGGCCCAGAATTATTCTGTCTTGATGAGTGTTCCATATGAGCTTAAGAAGAATGTGTGTTGCACTATTACTGGGCGAAATAGTCTGTGTACATCTGTTGTACGGTAATTGATGGTGGTGTTAAGTGTGCCATGTCTGGACTGAATGTCCACATCTGTCAAATCCTTGTTGCCCTGCTGCTGGATTGGCCCATTAATGATGAAGAAGTGTTGAAGTCACCAGCTGTGATAATGGAATTGTTTATTTCTCCCTGCAGTTCTGTTAGGTTGTGTCTTACCTGTGTTGATCAGGCACACATACCTTAAGGATAATTGTGTCTTCTTGGTCAGTCGATTTCTTTATCATTATGTAATGCTGCTCTTTATGCCTGATAATTTTCCTTCTCTGAAATCTGCTTTGTCTGAAATTCATGTAGCTACGCCATTGTTCCTGTGATTAGTGTTACTTTGGATTTTTTTTTTAATGTATCCTAGCATTTAGCTTGTTGATATTTAAGTTGTTTCATTTTTCATCAAAATATAATTCACAAAGCATAATAGTTGCCATTTTAAAGTGTACTCTTCTCTGGTTTTTAGTATATTTACTGTGTATATGGTACATACGTCACTTCTGTCTAATTCCAGAATGCTTCCATCACCCGAAAAATAAACCTCTTACTTCCAATTCTCCCCTCCCCTTATTCCCTGGCAATCATGAATCTACTTTCTGTTTTTATGGATTTGCCTTTTCTGGAACATCTCATATCAGTGAAATTGTATAACACGTGACCTTTTGTGTCTGGCTTCCTTTAACCTGAGAGTAGAATGTTTTCAGACTTCACTCGTGTTGTAGCATGTAACAGTTTATTCCTTTTTATGGTTGTGTAAGAGGCTCTTCCACATTTTATGTATCCATTCATCAGTTGATGGACGTTGGGTATATACTCTTTTGGCTGTTACGAGCAGCGCTGCTGTGCACATTCATGTACAGGTTGTGGCAGGAACATCTGTTGTCAGTTCTGTCGATGTCATACCCCTAGACGTAGAACTGCTGGGTAATTGTACGTGTGTAACTTCTTGAGGAGCTACCGAGCTGTTTGCTGCCTTAGCCACACTGTTTTACATTCTCACCGACAATACAGGAGGGTTCCAGCTTCTCCGCCTTCTTGCCAGCACTTTTCTTCTTCTTTTTTTTTCTTTTTCTTTTTCTTATTTTACCATAGTTGTCCTAGTGGGTGTGACGTGGCATCTGCATGTGCTTTTGATTCGCATTTCCCCAATGACTAAGGATGTCGAACATCCCGACATGTGCTCTTGACCATCTGTGTATCATCTTTGGAGAAATGTCTATTCAAAAGTCTTTGGCTTGTTTTTAAATTAGGTTATTTGTTTTTTTGTTGTTGAGTTCTAAGAGTATATTTGCATATTCTGGTTATTAGATCCTTGTCAGACAAATGATTTGCAGATACTCTCTCCCATTCTGTGGGTTGTCTTTTCACGTTCTCCGTAGTGTCCTTTGACACACGAAAGTTTTTATTTTGATCAAGTTCAGCTTATCTAATATTTCTTATTGCTTTGTGTATCATGTCTAAGAAAGCTTTTCCTGATCCAAAGTCATACAGATTTTCACCTGTTTTCTCTGAGTGTTACAGTTTTGACTCTTACATTTAAATCTTTGATCCATTTTGAGTTATATTTTTGTGTATGTGTGACGTTGCTGTTCCAAGTTCATTCTTTTGCATGTAGATATTCACTTGTCCCAGTAGTAGGCACTCGAAAAGACTGTTCCCCCCCCCCATTAAATGGTCTTGGCATCCTTGTGAAAAATCAGTTGACCATAAATGTATGGGTTGTAAATACTTTCTTTTTGAATACTTGGGGAATCTACACTATAAAGTAAAACCATTCCTAAAGTAGTAAAACCATTCTTGGTTAAGTGAAATGGGTCTCTATTATGGCACTGTGAGTTTGGGTTTGCTTTTCACAGCAAACGCTGCCTAACCCAGTATTCACAGATGTTCCGAGTTATTTAGTCATGTGTTATGCAACTTTTGTTTATCTGAGAACAAATGCATAAATGGTAAGTTGAGTACTAATATTACCTAATAGCATTTGTTCACTGAGGCTAAGTTATATGATTTATTTATTTATTTATTTATTTAAGATTTTATTTGAGAGTGAGAGAGTGCAGGAGCAGGAGGAAGGGACAGAGGGAGAAGCAAGCTCCTTGCTCAGCAGAGCGCCTGATGTGGAACTCAAACCCAAGAGACTGGGATCATGACCTGAGCCAAAGGCAGATGCTTAACCACATAGGCACCCCAGTTATACAATTTAGAATGCCATCATGAAGTTCAAGAACTTCAACAATGTGTAACTGAGGCAGGGAAAGTGATCGACCTAAAGGTATACAGTTGATGCGTAGGATGGCCAGGATTATGAACCAAGACCCCCTCCCGTGATGTACTACATAACTATGATGTAAGGTCTGAAATTGTCTCAGGAGAGAAAGGTCCAGGCTAATTTGGTCACCAGTGTAAGGAGCAGGTGGCTTTCTGTAGATGACTGTGAAATTACGGTTTGGTATGAAGTCCTTCTCTCCGACACTAGCAGGGTCAGTCTTTGGTTGATTAACTAAAAAAGTCAGTTTAAACAAGTACTCTTAGGGAATGGTACATACAGTTTTTAGCATTTTATTTGGAAAAAATATATGTACATTTATTCTCCATTGAAACAGTGCCAGGTCTTTTCTCTGGAAACTGGCCTGCAGATTAAATTTCTGAGTTATCACAGCACTTGGGTCGCTCAATAGGTTAGGCATCTACCTTCGGTTCAGGTCATGACCTCGGGGTCCTGGGATGGAGTCCCACATTGGGCCCCCTGTTCAGCAGGGAATCTCCTCCCATTGCCCCTTTCCCTGCTCATACTGTCTGTCTGTGTCTCAAATAAATAAAAAGAATCTTTAAAAAAAGTTTTCTATGTTGTCTTTTTTTGCATTCAGTTTCAGTTTCTTTAACTGAATTGAGTGAGAATCCTGTGATCACTCCCTCCCTGCCTGGTACTTGGTCATCTCACCCATACCTAACTTAGCAAAAATTTTCTTATTGATTTCTTTGTATCAAATCTTTCCAAAGTAGCTGTGTTAGTTTTCAAAAGAACAGTGATTTTTTTGCAGTCATATTTTGTTGGTTTACATAGTGTTTAATGAAAAGTAAGTGTAGGTGTCCTTAACTAGTTTGGGAATCATCACATTTGATTCTTTTTTTTTTAAGATTTATTTATTTGACAGAGAGAAATCACAAGTAGACAGAGAGGCAGCCAGAGAGAGAGAGAGAGAGGGAAGCAAGCTCCCTGCCAAGCAGAGAGCTCGATGCGGGACCCGATCCCAGGACCCTGAGATCATGACCTGAGCCAAAGGCAGCGGCTTAATCCACTGAGCCACCCAGGCGCCCCATCACATCTGATTCTTGCTGACTAAACAGGTCATGGAGTAGCAGAGTCACAGGGGAATTAGATAGTAATTTATTGCCTCTAAGCATATAAGCCTACCGGGGTATCACAGTATTGTAGAGGGGAAACACAGGATAGCTAATCCTGTGAGACCAATACTTGGAAATAGGTTATGAAAGATTTGGAACATCTGTTCAATGGGACACTCAGCATGCACATAAAATATTAATAGAAATGTATGTGTTTTATGTAAAGACATTCAAGTTATATTTTTAGATGGGAAATTTTTTTAATAGAATGGGTTTTTATTTTTTATTTTTTTATTCTTTTTTTAAGATTTTATTTATTTATTTGACAGAGAGAGAGAGAGGTCACAAGGAGGCAGAGAGACAGGCAGACAGAGGGGGGAAAGTAGGCTCCGGCTGAGCAGAGAGCCTGATGTGAGGCTTGATCTCAGGACTCTGAGATATGACCTGAGCCGAAGGCAGAGGCTTAACCCACTGAGCCACCCAGGTGCCCCTAGATGGGAAATAGTTTAGAAGAGCATGAATATTTGTGTGTGTGTGTGTGTGTGTGTGTGTGTGTACACACATATGTGTGTGTACACACATACATAGATAAGGTCTGGGGTTTCCATTCAAGATGGTGGCATGGGAGGATCTTGATCTCATCTCTTCTATGAAATACACACTGAATCTATAGCTCCATATGGAAAAATTTCCTGTGGAAAAAACCCTACAACTAGCTGAGTGACTCCTACACATTAGGTGAGTAAGGAAAAAAACCTATGTTGAAGTAAGAATCCGTCTTGCCATAAACCCCACCCCTGGTACAGCGACCTGGGATTGGGAGGGTACTCAAAACCCCAGGCTTCTCCCTGAGGAGCAAAGGGTTTGAGCCCCACTTCTGGCACCCCAACTTCCAAGACGTACATCTAAGAGACAAGACCCCAAAACATCCAGCTTTGAAAGCCATCAGAGCTTGCACCCATGAGACCCACAAGGCTATAGCAAACTGAGAAACAGTTCTTAAAGCAGTCCCGCGAGTAGACTGACCCACCCTGGAACTCAGCACAGAAGCAGCAGACTGAAATGGGATTAGATTTCTGTGAAAGAGGCTCATTTGCTTATCTTAAAGCCCTGAGGAGCAGGCATCTAATTTAACGTGGATCTGGGAGCCTAGTAAGGTATTCTCCAAAGATGGAGCTGATGGGTACCATCTTTGCGCTGTCCCTCTACCTCGCTTCTGCTTTCTGGTATCTCCTGGAAAGGAGCTTGAATGCTCGTATGATGCCCCGAGGTTTGCAGTTGCTACCCAGGTATAACTCTAGATCACCTGGCTCAAGCAGCCAGCAAGATTCACACTCACGGTAGTGAGTATCACAGTATTTACAACAACCAAGACTTGGAAATAACTAAAGTGTCCACCAATGGGGTGAATGGATAAAGACAATGTGTGTGTATACGATGGAATATTAACCATAAAAAGAAGGAAGTCTTGCCATTTGCAACAACATGGATGGACCTTGAGGATATTGTGCTGAGTGAAATAAGTCAGACAGAGAAAGAGAAATACTGTATGATCTCCCTCACATGTGGAATCTAAGAAACAAAACAAAATAAAGTCATAGAGAACAGATTGGTGGTTGCCAGAGGCGAGGTTGTGGAGGAAATAGATGAAGGGGTCCAGTGGTATAAACTTCCAGTTAATAAGATAAGCCTTGGGGATGTAATGTACATCATAGTGACTGTAGTAAATAATATTGTGTATTATTGTATATTAATTTTATTATTTTTTATTAGAAATATGTATTATTAGCCCCAGGGTTACAGGTCTGTGAATTGTCAGGCTTACACACTTCCCAGCACTCACCGTAGTACATACCTTCCCCAATGTCCACAACCCCACGACCCTCTCCATACACCCCTCCCTCCAGCAACCCTCAGTTTGTTTTGTGAGATTAAGAGTCTCTTATGGTTTGTCTCCCTCCCAATCCAATATTTTTTTTTAAGATTTAATTTATTTATTGGACAGACAGAAATCACAAGTAGGCAGAGAGGCAGGCAGAGAGAGAGGAGGAAGCAGGATCCCCGTTGAGCAGAGAGCCCAATGTGGCCTCGATTCCAGGACCCTGTGATCATGACCTGAGCCGAAGGCAGAGGCTTTAACCCACTGAGCCACCCAGGTGCCCCCCTCCGAATCCAATCTTGTTTCATTTTTCCTTCCCTACCCCCACACCCCCCACTTTGCCTCTCAAATTCCTCATATCAGGGAGATTGTATGATAATTGTCTTTCTCTGATTATTTCACTCAGCATACCTTCTAGTTCTATCCACGTCATTGCACATGGCAAGATTTCATTTCTTTTGATGGCTGCATAGTATAATATATATATATATATATATATATATATATATATATATAATTTTTTTTTTAAGATTTTATTTATTTATTTGACAGAGATCACAAGTAGGAAGAGAGGCAGGCAGAGAGAGAGGAGGAAACAGGCTCCCTGCTGAGGAGAGAACCTGATGTGGGGCTCGATCCAAGGTCCCTGGAATCATGACCTGAGCCGAAGGCAGAGGCCTTAACTCACTGAGCTACCCAGGTGCCGTATATTATTATATATTTAAAGTTGCTAAAGCTTAATAGTTCTTAGCACAAGAAAAAAATGTGTATGTTTGGTGATGGATGTTAACTAGTCTTAGGGTGATCATTTCACAACAGATAAAAATATGGAATTTTTATGTTGTACGCCTGAAACTAACATGTGTCCATTATATGTCAGTTTCTTTAAAAAGTAATTGATATTTTATTTTTTTAAAAATTATTTATTTATTAGACAGAGATCACAAATAGGCAGAGAGGCAGGCAGAGAGAGAGACAGGGAAGCAGGCTCCCTGCTGAGCAGAAAGCCCAATGTGGGCTTGAACCCATAACCACTGAACCAGCCAGGCACCCCAAAAGTAATTTATATTTTAAAGAGAAAGACTATGGCACCTGGGTGGCTCAGTCAGTTAAGCGTCTGCCTTCGGTTGAGATCTTGATTTCAGGGTCTTGGAATGAACCCTGGCATCAGGCTCCCAGCTCAGCAGAGAGCTGGCTTCTCCCTCTGCCCCTCCTCCCACTTGTTCTCTCTGTCTCTCTCTCTCAAATAAATAAAATCTAAAAAAAAAAAAAAAGTAAAGAGACCAAAACAAAGTCTGGAAGGATGTGAATCGCTGTGTTAAAATTAAGAAGAAAAAGCTGTTTCTATTTTGAGAAGAGCCTCTTTGAAATGTATAATTAAAAGAAATAAAATGCCTTTAGAGTTAGGCAACAGGAGAGAATGGTCTTGGTGAGGGGCCCCCTTTCCCATAATCTTAGGAAGTGAGCAGACCCCCTGATGTCCTGTGTGTGTTCCCCTGCAGTAATACGGCCTCTTATTCTTTCTCTGATCTTATTTTTCTATGTAAAATGTGGTATCAGTGCAATCATTTTTTCTTTCTGGTTTGATTTTCAGGAAGATTTCAACGTCGGTCACTTTGTGTCTGACTGTAGGAAGCGTGTCCAGCTGGAGGAACTAAGAGGAGATCTGGAACTCTACTATAAACTTCTTAAAATAGCCATGGTCGAGCTCATCAACAAGGATTATGCAGATTTTGTCAACCTTTCCACAAACTTGGTAAACCTGAAATTCACAAGTCCTACACACACACACACACACACACACACACACACACACACACACACTTTCTCTCTCCTTCATATTTATTAAAAGGGCAGAGTTTTTAGAAACCTTTCAGTTGATTACCCCACCAACCCCACCAGAAACTTGAAGAAATTACCAATTTCATTAATAAAAGAACTAAACTTTTTGGAATACATTTTTTTGTTTTAGTTTTTATTCATTTAAGGTTGCTCTAGTTTGATTATGTTTCAAATTCATTAGTCAACAGTGAAAAGTAAAGGATAATAATACCCAAGGGGTTGTTTTATTAGTTGCTAAGTGATTACCCTGAAGTCTTCCTTGATTTAGACTAATTTGTAGGAGCAAATGTCCACCACTCTTACAATGTTTAATTTACTCCCAGGTATATCTGTTAGCCAGAGCTAGGTTGAGGGAACATTGGCCAATATTGATATTTAAAAAGTTTGGTTTTATAAAAATATAAGAATGATTTGCAGTGAGCTTATCAATTGTTTGTAAAAGCCGTTTAGAAATGTTGAATTTTGTTCCTTGGCAGAAAAGTCTCCTTGTTGATGCTTCATTTTGTTTTAAATCTGTTTGTCCAGAGAAGCACAGAAAGTTGCAGCTCCATGGGAATTTCAAGAAGCATTAAAATTAATGATGCACATTTGCTTTTGGGAAATATACCACTAAGATAAATATCCCAATAGGATTAAAAACCTAGAAAATTTTACTTCTGTTTAATTTCTATTTTTCTCAAGGCTTATAATAATGTTTAAGAGAGACGTAGCCCGTCAGACTTTCACATCAGCTGGCTGAGTATCATCAATTACAGACAGAGAACTGTTCACCTTCTGTGAAAATTTTTCATTCATTTAAAATGTCATCTAAAGGCAAATTGTTCTTAAGGAAACTTTCGTTTCTCCTGACTTCCCTTATTTTTATAGTTTCATGTATTTCAACAGATTTTTTTCATATTCTATGAACAACATTAATGGCCAAATAACACTTCTGTTGTTTAGCTAGTTATGTAGCAAAATACGGTTGTGCCAAAAAAAGCAAGTTAAATCTGGTACTGCTTTGATCGTTAAATAGATACGTCACTATTACTCCTTATCGTGATGTGTTTGTGCCAACCTGGTTTTGCCTTTAGGTTGGCATGGACAAAGCCCTCAATCAACTTTCTGTGCCTTTGGGACAGTTACGAGAAGTTCTGGTAAGTCCCCAATTAATGAAAACAGTCTGCTGTGACGCCTGTTGTCCTCGTCGGCTTTTCTCTAAGAATTCTTTTCATCTGTTAGTTTGGTGGTACTGGTGGTTGTATTTTAACGGTTCATGATTATAATATTCACCTTCAGAAGAGTTGTAAATGATTTTGTTTTTGCATATGCTAAAAACCTAAAAAAACATGTTCGATTTGAAGAAGACATATTCTCAGAGTAGACAACCTTAAAATGTCAGGGGAGAGGAAGCATATTTCCAAATTCAACTTATTAATGCCACTTTGGTCATATGTAAGTGGTTTCTAACTTACGAATGACTTGTATTTTAACAGTTTGTAATCTTGTAAATATCCCCCCCCACCCCACGTAATCTACGTGTGGTTGGGTTCCTGGGCTGATCTACAAAAACTGTGTAATCCCTAATGGAACTGAAGGATAATATAAATAAAATGTAATACTTAATAAATGTTACATTTGCATGTTCTCTCAGAAAAATCTCTGTTGTGGGAATGGGACTCCCCACCTCTAAGCCATTGGGAATAGGAACTCCACCTGGGTGAACAGTGGAGGGGCAGTTGTGGCATCACTTCTTACAGAAAACTGTGCTGCCCTGTCTCCCCTCCCGCCCCCCCCCCGTCTGTGTCTGGTGCCCTGACTTACGGCCTCTGTCCATTCTGATGCCCTGTCGTAAACTTGTCATAAACGACACCATCCTTCCTTGTGTGTCTCCTCTAGCTTGAGTGGCCTCTTGCGTCCCTCCCCTAAGACAGTGCCTGCATCCTAGAGAGAATATAAGGAGAACATAATTTAAGTGAAGACACAGTACATGGTTAGAACCAAGAAAAATGCGGAGTAATGGAAATATCAGTGCTGAGAAGCCTAGGGGAGGGGCAGGCAAGAAAGAGTTCGTGAAACAGGTAAAAATCTTGAGTTGTGCCTTGAGGTAGCCAATACTTTCCATGGTTTATGTCTCATTTGAATTTTACAAAATCTTGTTAAAGATACTTTTCCTTGGAATGGAAGGGATTTTCATGGTCCGCTGTTGGATTCCACACCAGCCGCTGTGGGGCTCTCCCACTGCCTCCTTGGTGTGCCTCTTCCTCCCGGGGCCTCATAGTGGTGTTGTTTCCCAAGCCTAGCCTTCCTTTGGCCTCCCACTCTTCTCTCGAACCCCCTTCCTGGAGGCAGATTTGCTCTACTCACACAGGCTCCCGTCCCGCCTCACCCCCTGCCATCACCGTATCCCCTCCCTTTTCCATGGCCTGTTTTTATGGCCACTTTGGTCCTGCTCAGCCACAGGCCTGATCTGCCTTTCTGGTCCCAACTCTGAAGCTGTTCTGTGAGATTCTCAGACCACTGAGGGATACGACTATATCTGTCTTCATTGCATCCCTGTAGGCTGCCACAATACTGACGTCCAGGAGGTGTTTCATAATGTTGATGGAGTGAATTAATTCACCTTCCTGTGGAATTTTTGTGATATGCCTACTTGATTCTAGTTGTTTCTGTTAACCTTTGTTTTGGCCCTAATTCCTAATTATCTCTTTATTCATTAGCTTCTGGACATGTTTCTCTACCTCTGTGCTCTGCCTTTTTCTGGTCTTCTGTTCTTCATTCTTGATTCCTGGTATTTCCATACCCACATTTCATCATCCTGCATCAGTGCTTTGACATTCTTTCGTTCTCCAAAATATGCAGAATCTAAAGACTTCATCTCAGTGAAGTTGGCCCTCCATTCCTATTTCTGCTTCTCTCCAGAAGGAAGCCTGCAGTGCACATGGCTGTGTGCCTGTCTGACCCTGCCCCTGAGTGTGTGTGCACTTACATCTGCTCCCCATCCCCTCCCCACCTCGGCAGCTGTGTACACATGGCTTTCAGAGTCCGATTCGAGCCCCGTCGCATTTCCAGACTCTCCTGTACTTTGCTTCATATTATCTGTTCTCCATTCTAAGCCCCCTCATCCCCATAACTTTCACTGTATATGTCATTCTTCTTCTGGCCATGCGACCCTGCCTTCGTGTCATTATGCCCCCAGGTCATGAGTCCCCTCAACAGTAACTGTGTCTGGTATATCATGTTTTTTTTTTTTTTCTTGTCAATATCTGCATAGTACTGGTGCACAGGTATTAATTTCTGTGGAATTGAATGAGATGTAGGAAATTGATAATGTGACAAAACAATGTCTGTAATACATTTTCTTTATTATTCTTTTAAAGAGTCTCAGGTCATCAGTCAGTGAAGGAATTCGGGCAGTAGATGAACGAATGTGTAAACAAGAGGACATAAGGAAGAAAAAGGTACCCTCCAGTAGATTTCTTATGCTGCATGCCAGTTGAAGCCCTCTCCTCTTGTCTCCGCGAACTTGTCAGCACTATTCAGCTTTTTTTCTTTTTTTCTTTAAATTTAGCTTTTTTTCAAAGCTCTCACGCATGTGCATTTTATGCATTATGTCACGTTATCTACCTGAAATAAGAAGACAGAATTTCAGAGGTACCCACACGATCTCAAGATCACCCACTTTTTCCAGAACAAGAAACAGTGATAACTGTTGTCGGTGCAGCGCTTGACAGTTAACAACTGTATAAATTGTCAGCGGCCCTGTAAAGAAAATAGGCCTATATTAGAGACTAGGGGAGAAGTGGGCTTTCCAAAGCAAACTCAGGATTCTGCCGTAGGTTTGCTGTTATTTTCTGATCCTGTGTTCTTTATGTTCTGGTGTTCACTTTAATTTTTTCAATTCCCAGTAGTTAGCATGCGGTGTTGGCTTAGTTTCAGGTGTGTGAGACAGGCAACGGCTCTGTACATCTGAGGGCTCACCCCGGGAGTGTGCCCCTTAGTGCTATCTCCAGTTCCAAGTGTCCCCGATATCATTCATGATCATAACGATGTAGGGGCACAGCGGGCATTGGGAGTCTGGGCTTCTGACTCTCGCCTGCTGCTCTGTACAATGTTTTCTATGTGTATTATTAGCATATTTGTTAAAATCTCAGTGGGGAGAAGCCTGTTTGAGGGACCTTCTGTTTAATTCGCCTCTGGATCTCCTCACAGCTTTTGTCCAAAGAATGCTTGTCGTGCGCTTCCAGACAAAACAGTAAGCTTTGTGAGAGCAGGGTGTATTTCTTGCTTTATTTTCTCGTGCCCCCCCCACCCCCCGTCGGAATGAATATTGAGCTCCCAGGGGTGTTCATTATTATTATTATTTATTGAATGGATGACTTTGTATTTTTTTGTTCTTTAAGGATGAGAGTTTTCATAATGTCCCTCAACCTCTTTGATAATATTTGTAGTGTAAAAGGTCTTTAATGATTTGGTGCTTGGGCATATAGGTATATGCACATGTAAACTGAGAGGGCCAGTACAATCGGAAGCCAAAGTTAAAACATGAATAAAGGGCCATAAGAAAACAAATGGAGGGGCGCCTGGTGGCTCAGTTGGTTAAACGTCCGACTCTTGATTTTGGCTCAGGTCATGATCTCAGGATCATGAGATTGAGCCCCGCATTGAGCTCTGTGCTCAGCAGGATGTCTGCTCGAGATTCTCTCTCTCCCTCTGCCCCTCCCCTGCACGCGCACATGCAGTCTCTCTCTCTCTCAAATAAACAAATCTTTTTTAAAAAAATAGGAAAGAAATGCCCATAGAAAGATTCAGGATGGGGAAAAAAAGAAATAAGAGTATAGAATATGAGAAAGCAAAGTCTAGGGTTTTTTTTTTTTCCTCTATAAACTTGCAATAGAATATGGAAGTATGCTTATTCTAGAACTAAGATTTGCATTCTTGAGAATTCTGTGTTTCATAGAAATATTCAAAATATAGCATGCCCTATATATTTGAAGTTAACTTTTGGTCTTATATTTTCCTGCATTTAGCATGGGAAATAAAGATGATTAAGAGTATAGATGGTGACGTTTTTTGTTTGCTTAATTTTTATTTTTATAGATGTGTGTGTTGAGGCTTATACAAGTTATTTGATCAGTTGAAAAGATTGAAAAAATCTTAAATTCACAAAGTTCGAAAGAAACCTCTGCACTAGAAGCAAGCAGGTAAGCATTTTTTTTTTTTAACTAAGTAGCACATAAATTAATACTTCACATCCAATCTAATTAGGCGGGGACGGCTTAGTTAGAATTCATTTCTGAACAAGAAGAAAATCCAGGTTTGTGGCTAGAATGTAGCTCCAGGAGAGTGGAGAGCATGAAATGGTGAAATCTATAACACGTTCCTATAAACCCTTTGGTTATAGACCACAGTTCCAACACGTCATTATGCTTGCAGTGTAAAAGTATATTTGGAATCACCTTCCCTGAGGACTAGCAAAGTCCTGTTGATCTTTAAGGCATACCTACCATTCATCTTGGTTTTTCTCCATCTCATTTTTTTTCCTAGACATGCCCAGAGTATTACCATTGATGTATTTTGCACCAGCATTATATTATTATGAAACAGTATAGGACATATCCAGTTGAAATTTACAAACAGGAAAGAAAAAACTTATGAAATAGGAAAAAGATGATGGCTCTCTTTGTTATACTGTGATTGTCTTGTTCCCTTCCTGGTGTGAATTTTCAATCAGCCAGGGTAGATGAGTGACTCAGAAAATGAGTAGTTAGGTCCTGTCAGCACTGTGAGACGCACAGTGGTGCAGTGGGTGTAGCCGGGGCTGGTCCTACACATACCAGCTGGGCTGCCTGCGTCAAGGTCGCCTGGTGCCCTGAGTGCTCTGTTGTGTGACGCTAACAGTCCCTCCCCTTGCAGGCGGAGTTAGGTTTCTAAATTTTAGGAATTAAGGTTTTAGATTTGGAAGGAACTTGAGAGACCATATGCTCCACATGTCTCATGATGGAGATTAAGAACGGACACATCCCAAAGGAAGCGATTCTCTGGTCCTAGGTCTCTGTCCCCTTTCACATCAAGGCATTCAACTAAGTGGTCAGCCTCCACTGTGCTTGTGTCTCTAGCCCGTTGCACTCGTGCTTCTGCCCCATTCGTCCACACTTAGCAGACAGTCTGCACGCGGCCCTTCTGCAGCCCGTGTGTCTCCAGGGGCTCTGCTTCACTGCGGCCCTTGGCAGCGCCTGCAGCCCCTCCAGCCCCTCCAGCCATGTCCACGTTCGGCCCCTGGAGAGCTGGCCCTCCAGTGTTCTTCCCGTCTTTGCTGTTGCTGCTGTGCTCCTCGGATAGAAACACCTCAGTGAGCTCTGTGTCTACAATCCTGTCCCTTTGCAACACTGTCCTTGATAAACAGACATTGTGCGCTTTCTTGCTCAGAATTACCTTGGAGGACTTTTTTCTCCAGAAGAGCAGCTCTGAGCTCTAGAGTCAGGAAAGCCAGAGCAGCGTCAGCGCACAGTAAATCCATCATGCTCTGCCAGGCCCAGAAATGCCGAGAAAAGGATAAATAGGAAATGCGCATGGGATCAGTCAGTAGAGGTTGGGATTAGGCTTCAGCACTGTTCGTGCCAAGCGCTTGCCTTCCCTCCACACCAGTTCTGATGCTCTGTGATGGGGCACACCATGGCAGGTCTCCAGAGATTTTGGGTTTTCTTACAGTGTGTTTCCTCACTACCTGACTGCCCATCCTCAGATGTGGGATGCCTCATAGAGCCCAGCAGGGGCTTTGGGGCCTTTGTTGTGGTTTTTTTTTTTTCTTTCACTGTTCGACTTCCTTTTGAATGGAGTTAATGCTTTCTAATGTGGGGGGCAAGAGGGAAGTGTATCCAGTCCACTTGATGGCAGATGCACTGTGAGTGATTTCTCACCAGCTCCCGGAGCACCGAGCTTGCTCTTTCTGCCGTTGGGTAAATTTAAACTTGGAGTCCACTGCTCTGAGCAATTTCCCAGGTTGCTGCTAGGCGGTCAGTTTTAGCTGATTGAGGAGACAGCAGTAGTTGGTACTGGGGAGGTACTTGGGAGGGAGAATGAGGCAGGCAGAGAAGATGAGGGGGCTTCGGGTATGAACGGTAGGACAGGGCAAGAGAGAGGAGGTGGTTAGAGAATGGGAGAAGAAGGGCACGAATGGGAGAGCCCGAGGAACGTGGAGGAATCATGCAGTTGTACCCACACTGACCTAAAATAGCTCCATCCCCTTGCCTGGGCCCTGTGGCCCGGGCCAGGCTGCGTCGGTGGCTTCTACGACCTCCCCGCTCCTCACCCCTTGCACTGGGGCCTGCTGCACAGACAGTTTGTCATGAAAATTGATGGCGTTCAGGTGCAGGTGCCTGAGCGCTGTAAGGCATGGGGGGCGGTGGGGGTAGCAGGTTTTAACTTTGGGAATTACATTTCTCTAATTGTCTCTACTAGCCCTCTCTGGACTAGACAGATTTTGGAGAGAATTGCCACAGAATTTAACCAGTTACACTTTCATGCTGTTCAGAGCAAAGGCATGCCTCTTCTGGACAAAGTAAGACCAGCAAGTGTTGGTTTCGATTTTCAATTTGCTGTTTGCGAATTTCCTGGATGATTTTGGTTTGACCTAGCATTGCCCCTGATAATTGCTGCTCTACAGGATTTTGAAGCTAGCTTTGAATTTTTTTTTTTTTTTTTTAGTGTCTCCTGCTTGGGACCCTGCTTCCATTATGTCACACTAGATAGATTTTGTGTAAAGACACAAGCGTAGTCTCCAAACTATGCAAGTAAAATTAATTCTGAATTTCATGTAACTTGACACATCATATGATGTAGTCAGAGTTCATTTATCCAAAGCCCTTGACTGGGTTTAAATGCACGTTTGTCAGATTTACTCCATAGCTTAAGAGGCAAATAACTTTTTGTCATTCCGTAATTGTCTAAACTTCACTTTGATGAAGCCGACTTACTTTCAAAGAAATCATAGGGAGGGGACGCCTCAGTGGCGCAGTCAGTTAAGCCACTGCCTCTGGCTTAGGTCATGATCCCAGGGTCCTGGGATCGAGTCCCACCTTGGGCTCCTTGCTTGGCAGGAAGCCTGCTTCTCTTTCTGCCTGTGTCTCCTTGTGTGCTTGTGCTCTCTCTTGACAAATAAATAAATAAAAACCTTTAAAAAAAAAAGAAAGAAAGCAATCATGGGGAGAAGAGATTCATTGTTATTCTCTAGGAAATGTTGGGATTTTAATCTTACATATATTCTGGTAGAATTAGAGGCTCGCTTTATATATATAACACATATGTATATAAATTATACACATATATTTGAGCTTTTAGAAACTGTGGTGCCTGGACCTTCTTTCCTGGTCTCTCTGTTCTTGCAGCGTATAGCCCACATTACGGCCATGCTGCAGCAGTCCCTGGGAGGCCTGCTGCTGGAAGAGCTTCAGACTTCCAATGTGGACATCATACGGCACTGCCTCCAGACTTACGCTACAATTGACAAGACACGGGATGCAGAGGCGTTAGTCGGTCAAGTACTGGTGAAACCATACATGGATGAGGTTTGTGCCCCCATGCACCTCATTCCACAAACACAGAGCATCTAATCTGGCTTCGTTTCTTGACTGGGTGCGAGAGAGCTCAGGGCTCTTCCTTGAAGATGCTCTTAGTTCCTGCTCTTCTGGTTGTAAGAAAAGGTTGGTCCCGCTTGGTGCCCATCAGCATGGCAGGAATCAGGCATGTGCTCTGGTCTCTTACAGTGATGCCATAACTCAGGGATCATCTTAATTTAGTAGGGGTGAGGGACTTGCCTAGGAAGAAGGTACAGATCAGAACATTTTCAGGTCAATTTCCATTTCCATAAGTTATACGTTAATGAAGTTGCCGAAAAGCATGACCCCACCAAGGTGCCCATGCCCACTGGAGGAGCTGGAAGACAGCTCTGTGCGCAGGGAAAGTCTGTGAAGGGAAGCGTCTTCGCAGAATTGATGTGGCCTAAGTCTTGAAGACCATGGGGGGGGGGCGCCTGGGTGGCTCAGTGGGTTAAGCCGCTGCCTTCGGCTCAGGTCATGATCTCAGGGTCCTGGGATCAAGTCCCGCATCGGGCTCTCTGCTCAGCAGGGAGCCTGCTTCTCTCTCTCTCTCTCTGCCTTCCTCTCCGACTACTTGTGATTTCTCTCTGTCAAATAAATAAATAAAATCTTAAAAAAAAAAAAAAAAGAAGAAGACCATGGGGGAGTTTGCCAGGCTAGGAAGGTGGGAGGGAGGGAATATTCAAAGATAAAGGGCTTTGAAGAGCGAGTTAGTGGGGTAGTACCTTAAGTCCAGAACTTGGTTACCCAGTGTTCTTGACCTTTAAGGATACAGTTAAATACAGGGAGTCAGTGTATCCTGCCTCTGAGCGGCCGGAGTATGGGCTGCACCATGTGAGGCCGCCAGCAATCAGCAGCTTCCAACTTAGAGAGCGTCAGTTTCATCTAGTTCAAGCTGACAGAAGTCATGAAGCCAGTCTCAGCGTTTGAGGGCTTTCTTCCAGTCACCTGCCAGTGCGAGTGTTCTTTCTGTCTGGTAAGTATAAAGCTACCCACGATGACTTCAGGATGAAAGGCTTCCAGTTTTAAAACGAGACAGTATCCCAGTGATAGAAGTGAAATTGAAGGATTAATTTCAGTAATCTTCTCAGCTTCATTAAGACTACTAAAAGTAAATGATCTGTCAGTTCTTTGTATGTATCCTATTATAGTTCATAGCTCTCTCTGTGGGGGTGAAAAAGATCACGTTATTCTTTGTCACTAAATGAAAATATTTTAGTTATTTAATTTATGCCCTTTTCATTGAACTGAATCTAATATGCTAAATTAGGGAAGTACTTTACGTTTCCGTGTCATTAAATGAACTGTGGCCACGTTTGTATTTTAAGTTTGTATGCTTGTCATTCACCTCCTGCAACTCAGCCTCACCAAAAAAAATTAAATACTAAAGCAAAATAAGATGTGTTTTCTTCCATCACTTTCCATCTCAGCCCTTTCCCTGTTCTGGAGACGGTAGAGGATAAGGCCAGGGTGAAGATGGTACAGAGCTGTTGTCTGCAGATACAGTATTTCACTTTTAAGCTCAGAAGGGAAGCAGATGAGTGTGTGTGATGTTTTAGCTTCAGGCCAGTCTCTGTCCCTCAGCCTCTGTGTCCCCCAGGGTTGGAGCAGTATTCCCAAATCCCGGGACCTAGATTTTCAAGCCATTGTTACTTACCTCCTATTTAGAAAGCATACTGAGTGGGGAGGAGGAAGGACGAAGTGCATTTTTAAGGTTTACACGATTCTTTTCTCTGTAGTGTATAGTTCATACTTCTCTTTTAGGTGCTTTAAAAACAAACAAAAACACAAACAAACAAACAAACAAATAAATAAAAATAAAACGCTCTTCCTTCTGCTAGGTGATTGTAGAGCAGATCGTTGAGTCTCATCCAGACGGCCTGAAGATCATGTATGCTAATAAGCTCCTGGAGTTCGTTCCTCACCACTG
>NW_028134473.1:0-74000 GCF_964662115.1 Mustela nivalis | reverse complement strand
GAGGATGGATGCCTGGGAGGCCAGCCTCGCATTCCAATTGTCTCCTAGCAACAAGACAGTTTAGATCTGATGGTTCTGCGGGAGCAACCGGGGTGGCTGAGTTGAAATGGACTTTCCTGAGGATGGGTCCTAATGTGTTTTTGTGTCCATGAGGGCCTTGGAATGGGGCGGTGGCACCGGGACCCTGAAGTACTCTCCTGTGCTTTGGACATGGCTCCCATGCACAGGTTTCCTTGTGGAGACGAGATGAGTTCTGCTGGGTGCCTCAGCAAAACCCCTATGCTCGTATTGGAATCAGGCTTTTGAGGAGACATGCCTGTAAACCAAGGCAATGGATCCTATTAGGGCCTAGGGTCCTGTCTGGTTCAATCTTCTCCTCTGGGGACATCCATTTATGGTATGAGTGGAGGTAGATTATCAGCTGGTGTCAGACAGCCCTTGTTTGTTCCGGGCGACCTACACGATTGGGATGGCCTCAGGGACTTTGGAGGTTTCTCCTAATTTGTACGATTTTGGACAATAGAATGGGCAGAATTCCCATGGATTGGTAGGCTCAGTCCTAATGTGTGGCTCCAGGGGCCCCAGCCTGGAGGGTGTGTGGCCCTGGACTTTGAGGACAGAAGTCTGAAAACACAAACTCAGCTTAGGTTTGGGGACGTAGGTATGGCAGGCCCGATCTACAAACCATGAGAAGAACTCTTCAGGTTATGAAGAAAGTGCGAGTCTGAGGCGCTTGCTCAGGTTTTTGTCTCTGGATTTTGTATCAGCGATGGCACAATCTACAGACCTGAATTGAGATCTCGTGCATCTGAAGTCACGGCGCAGATCAGACGATCGCTCAAGTTGGTGTTTCTGTCCCTGATGGGCCTTTCACGAAGGGTGGCATCACGAGGCCAAAGGGGTTTTCCCACGATGGGATTTGTGAGAAGCTCCAAACTGCAAAGTGTCTTCTGCAGGACAATTGAGACCTGTTGTTTGGCTCCAGGCCAATGATTCTGAGCAGGGTTCTAAGGATGCATGGCTGGGTAGCCCACCTCGCATTCCAATTGTCTCCTAGAAACAAGACAGGTTAGATCTGCTGGATCTGGGGGAGCAACCGAGGAGGCTGAGTTGAAATGGACTCTCCTATGGATGGGTCCTAATGTGCTTTTGTGTCGATGGAGACCTTGGAATAAAGCGGTGGCACTGGGGCCCTGAAGTGTTCTCCTAAACAGAGGCTTTGACACAGCTCCAACGTGCAAGTTTCCCATGGGTAGATGAGATGTTTTGTGATGGGTGAGTCAAGAAACAGCCATATGCTGGTTTTGAAATCCAGGCCTCTGAGGAGAGATGCCTGGAAACTAAAGCAATGGATATGATTAGTGCCTAGGGGCCTGTTCTTTCCTTTTTACCTCTGGGGACATCTGTCTATGGGTCTGAGTACAGGTAGGTGCTCAGATGGGCTCAGATTGCCCCTGTTTTACCTGGGAAGCCACCACTAATGAGATGGATCAGGGACTTTGGAGGTTTATCCTTTTAGAAGGGATGTGGCCATTGGAATGGGCACACACAATTCCCTTGGAGAGGGCAAGTACAGTCCTCAGGTTTGGCTCCAGGGGCCTGAGCCTGTAGGTTGTGTAGGCCAGGGCTGTTTGGACAGTTGTCTGAAAACACAAACTTGGCTTATGTTTCAGGTCATAGGTTGGCAGGACTTATCTACAGACCATGAGGAGAATTTTCGGGATTTGAGAAAAGTGCGAGTGTGAGGCTCTTGCTCAAGTTTTTGTCTCTGGATATCGTGTCACTCATGGTCGTGAAATTTCTGGGTGACTTCATGGGAAATGGACGAGTCTTACTCCCTGGTGGTTTGGCCCAGTCCAAAGCTTTTGGGGTCACTCTGTGGGATGGAAGAAGTCCGTTTTTTTTTTTTTTTGATGTTGTTTTCTTTTTAACCTCAGGTGTCCCACTAGATGAGGGATTCCAGAGTAGAGCCCTGGGGGGGTGGTGATTGGACAATCAGAAATCTGGTTAAAAATTGAGGCCTAGGGACATATCAAGCCCATTATGACATCTAATGGTCCAGTCACTGAGAGGACTTACTAGAGGACAGGACTCATGTTGAGAGTCACAATGCGTGTTTATGCCCTTGTCGCACTCAAGAATGGGCGGGGCCTCAGGGTGAATGCTGGTTTCTCCTACACTGAACGTTGGACAACGTGCCAACCACAAGGTTTCTTACCATGGGTAAGGGGGTGTTCTGATTTCTGCATCACACTCACCCCTGGGCAGTGATTGGAGATAAAGTCTCTGTTCTGAGGCCTGAAAACTGAGGTAGGGAAAAGATGATGACCTAAGGCCATGGCCGGTCTTATGTGCTCAGTGTGCGGTCTGCTTTCCGGGTGTTGGTCAAGAGGTCCGGGCTCAGGTTGTGTCCGACAGTGCATTAGTGCCCAGGTTAGACTGTATAATTTGGGTGAAGTCGAGTGCTGTGGAGGTTTATCCTCATTGAAGGTGCCTGGGCAGCTCATGAGGCAATAATTTTTTTCTAGAGGGCAGGCAGAGTGCTGCATTGTGGGTCCGGAATTGCCAAACTTGAGGGCTTCGGGGTCAGGAGTGTAAGGACGGAAGTCTGAGAAGACAAGCTAGACTTGGGTTTCAGGGCGAGGGCACGGCAGGTACCCCCTGCAGATCTGAACCAATACTCATGCATCTGAAGTCAGGGCGAGGATCAGACGTTGGCTCAGGTTGGAGTTTCCGTGCATGACGGCCGCTTCATGAAGGGAGCGGAATCTCGAGGCCATTGAGGTTTTCCCACGTTGGGAGTTGTGGGATGCCCCCTACAAAGATTCCTTCTGCGGGACAATTGAGACCTGTTGGACAGCTTCAGGACATTCCATATGGAATGACTCCAGAGCACCGTTCGAGGATGGATGCCTGGGAGGCCAGCCTCGCATTCCAATTGTCTCCTAGCAACAAGACAGTTTAGATCTGATGGTTCTGCGGGAGCAACCGGGGTGGCTGAGTTGAAATGGACTTTCCTGAGGATGGGTCCTAATGTGTTTTTGTGTCCATGAGGGCCTTGGAATGGGGCGGTGGCACCGGGACCCTGAAGTACTCTCCTATGCTTTGGACATGGCTCCCATGCACAGGTTTCCTTGTGGAGACGAGATGAGTTCTGCTGGGTGCCTCAGCAAAACCCCTATGCTCGTATTGGAATCAGGCTTTTGAGGAGACATGCCTGTAAACCAAGGCAATGGATCCTATTAGGGCCTAGGGTCCTGTCTGGTTCAATCTTCTCCTCTGGGGACATCCATTTATGGTATGAGTGGAGGTAGATTATCAGCTGGTGTCAGACAGCCCTTGTTTGTTCCGGGCGACCTACACGATTGGGATGGCCTCAGGGACTTTGGAGGTTTCTCCTAATTTGTACGATTTTGGACAATAGAATGGGCAGAATTCCCATGGATTGGTAGGCTCAGTCCTAATGTGTGGCTCCAGGGGCCCCAGCCTGGAGGGTGTGTGGCCCTGGACTTTGAGGACAGAAGTCTGAAAACACAAACTCAGCTTAGGTTTGGGGACGTAGGTATGGCAGGCCCGATCTACAAACCATGAGAAGAACTCTTCAGGTTATGAAGAAAGTGCGAGTCTGAGGCGCTTGCTCAGGTTTTTGTCTCTGGATTTTGTATCAGCGATGGCACAATCTACAGACCTGAATTGAGATCTCGTGCATCTGAAGTCACGGCGCAGATCAGACGATCGCTCAAGTTGGTGTTTCTGTCCCTGATGGGCCTTTCACGAAGGGTGGCATCACGAGGCCAAAGGGGTTTTCCCACGATGGGATTTGTGAGAAGCTCCAAACTGCAAAGTGTCTTCTGCAGGACAATTGAGACCTGTTGTTTGGCTCCAGGCCAATGATTCTGAGCAGGGTTCTAAGGATGCATGGCTGGGTAGCCCACCTCGCATTCCAATTGTCTCCTAGAAACAAGACAGGTTAGATCTGCTGGATCTGGGGGAGCAACCGAGGAGGCTGAGTTGAAATGGACTCTCCTATGGATGGGTCCTAATGTGCTTTTGTGTCGATGGAGACCTTGGAATAAAGCGGTGGCACTGGGGCCCTGAAGTGTTCTCCTAAACAGAGGCTTTGACACAGCTCCAACGTGCAAGTTTCCCATGGGTAGATGAGATGTTTTGTGATGGGTGAGTCAAGAAACAGCCATATGCTGGTTTTGAAATCCAGGCCTCTGAGGAGAGATGCCTGGAAACTAAAGCAATGGATATGATTAGTGCCTAGGGGCCTGTTCTTTCCTTTTTACCTCTGCGGACATCTGTCTATGGGTCTGAGTACAGGTAGGTGCTCAGATGGGCTCAGATTGCCCCTGTTTTACCTGGGAAGCCACCACTAATGAGATGGATCAGGGACTTTGGAGGTTTATCCTTTTAGAAGGGATGTGGCCATTGGAATGGGCACACACAATTCCCTTGGAGAGGGCAAGTACAGTCCTCAGGTTTGGCTCCAGGGGCCTGAGCCTGTAGGTTGTGTAGGCCAGGGCTGTTTGGACAGTTGTCTGAAAACACAAACTTGGCTTATGTTTCAGGTCATAGGTTGGCAGGACTTATCTACAGACCATGAGGAGAATTTTCGGGATTTGAGAAAAGTGCGAGTGTGAGGCTCTTGCTCAAGTTTTTGTCTCTGGATATCGTGTCACTCATGGTCGTGAAATTTCTGGGTGACTTCATGGGAAATGGACGAGTCTTACTCCCTGGTGGTTTGGCCCAGTCCAAAGCTTTTGGGGTCACTCTGTGGGATGGAAGAAGTCCGTTTTTTTTTTTTTTTGATGTTGTTTTCTTTTTACCCTAGGTGTCCCACCAAATGAGGGATTCCAGAGTAGAGCCCTGGGGGGGTGGTGATTGGACAATCAGAAATCTGGTTAAAAATTGAGGCCTAGGGACATATCAAGCCCATTATGACATCTAATGGTCCAGTCACTGAGAGGACTTACTAGAGGACAGGACTCATGTTGAGAGTCACAATGCGTGTTTATGCCCTTGTCGCACTCAAGAATGGGCGGGGCCTCAGGGTGAATGCTGGTTTCTCCTACACTGAACGTTGGACAACGTGCCAACCACAAGGTTTCTTACCATGGGTAAGGGGGTGTTCTGATTTCTGCATCACACTCACCCCTGGGCAGTGATTGGAGATAAAGTCTCTGTTCTGAGGCCTGAAAACTGAGGTAGGGAAAAGATGATGACCTAAGGCCATGGCCGGTCTTATGTGCTCAGTGTGCGGTCTGCTTTCCGGGTGTTGGTCAAGAGGTCCGGGCTCAGGTTGTGTCCGACAGTGCATTAGTGCCCAGGTTAGACTGTATAATTTGGGTGAAGTCGAGTGCTGTGGAGGTTTATCCTCATTGAAGGTGCCTGGGCAGCTCATGAGGCAATAATTTTTTTCTAGAGGGCAGGCAGAGTGCTGCATTGTGGGTCCGGAATTGCCAAACTTGAGGGCTTCGGGGTCAGGAGTGTAAGGACGGAAGTCTGAGAAGACAAGCTAGACTTGGGTTTCAGGGCGAGGGCACGGCAGGTACCCCCTGCAGATCTGAACCAATACTCATGCATCTGAAGTCAGGGCGAGGATCAGACGTTGGCTCAGGTTGGAGTTTCCGTGCATGACGGCCGCTTCATGAAGGGAGCGGAATCTCGAGGCCATTGAGGTTTTCCCACGTTGGGAGTTGTGGGATGCCCCCTACAAAGATTCCTTCTGCGGGACAATTGAGACCTGTTGGACAGCTTCAGGACATTCCATATGGAATGACTCCAGAGCACCGTTCGAGGATGGATGCCTGGGAGGCCAGCCTCGCATTCCAATTGTCTCCTAGCAACAAGACAGTTTAGATCTGATGGTTCTGCGGGAGCAACCGGGGTGGCTGAGTTGAAATGGACTTTCCTGAGGATGGGTCCTAATGTGTTTTTGTGTCCATGAGGGCCTTGGAATGGGGCGGTGGCACCGGGACCCTGAAGTACTCTCCTATGCTTTGGACATGGCTCCCATGCACAGGTTTCCTTGTGGAGACGAGATGAGTTCTGCTGGGTGCCTCAGCAAAACCCCTATGCTCGTATTGGAATCAGGCTTTTGAGGAGACATGCCTGTAAACCAAGGCAATGGATCCTATTAGGGCCTAGGGTCCTGTCTGGTTCAATCTTCTCCTCTGGGGACATCCATTTATGGTATGAGTGGAGGTAGATTATCAGCTGGTGTCAGACAGCCCTTGTTTGTTCCGGGCGACCTACACGATTGGGATGGCCTCAGGGACTTTGGAGGTTTCTCCTAATTTGTACGATTTTGGACAATAGAATGGGCAGAATTCCCATGGATTGGTAGGCTCAGTCCTAATGTGTGGCTCCAGGGGCCCCAGCCTGGAGGGTGTGTGGCCCTGGACTTTGAGGACAGAAGTCTGAAAACACAAACTCAGCTTAGGTTTGGGGACGTAGGTATGGCAGGCCCGATCTACAAACCATGAGAAGAACTCTTCAGGTTATGAAGAAAGTGCGAGTCTGAGGCGCTTGCTCAGGTTTTTGTCTCTGGATTTTGTATCAGCGATGGCACAATCTACAGACCTGAATTGAGATCTCGTGCATCTGAAGTCACGGCGCAGATCAGACGATCGCTCAAGTTGGTGTTTCTGTCCCTGATGGGCCTTTCACGAAGGGTGGCATCACGAGGCCAAAGGGGTTTTCCCACGATGGGATTTGTGAGAAGCTCCAAACTGCAAAGTGTCTTCTGCAGGACAATTGAGACCTGTTGTTTGGCTCCAGGCCAATGATTCTGAGCAGGGTTCTAAGGATGCATGGCTGGGTAGCCCACCTCGCATTCCAATTGTCTCCTAGAAACAAGACAGGTTAGATCTGCTGGATCTGGGGGAGCAACCGAGGAGGCTGAGTTGAAATGGACTCTCCTATGGATGGGTCCTAATGTGCTTTTGTGTCGATGGAGACCTTGGAATAAAGCGGTGGCACTGGGGCCCTGAAGTGTTCTCCTAAACAGAGGCTTTGACACAGCTCCAACGTGCAAGTTTCCCATGGGTAGATGAGATGTTTTGTGATGGGTGAGTCAAGAAACAGCCATATGCTGGTTTTGAAATCCAGGCCTCTGAGGAGAGATGCCTGGAAACTAAAGCAATGGATATGATTAGTGCCTAGGGGCCTGTTCTTTCCTTTTTACCTCTGCGGACATCTGTCTATGGGTCTGAGTACAGGTAGGTGCTCAGATGGGCTCAGATTGCCCCTGTTTTACCTGGGAAGCCACCACTAATGAGATGGATCAGGGACTTTGGAGGTTTATCCTTTTAGAAGGGATGTGGCCATTGGAATGGGCACACACAATTCCCTTGGAGAGGGCAAGTACAGTCCTCAGGTTTGGCTCCAGGGGCCTGAGCCTGTAGGTTGTGTAGGCCAGGGCTGTTTGGACAGTTGTCTGAAAACACAAACTTGGCTTATGTTTCAGGTCATAGGTTGGCAGGACTTATCTACAGACCATGAGGAGAATTTTCGGGATTTGAGAAAAGTGCGAGTGTGAGGCTCTTGCTCAAGTTTTTGTCTCTGGATATCGTGTCACTCATGGTCGTGAAATTTCTGGGTGACTTCATGGGAAATGGACGAGTCTTACTCCCTGGTGGTTTGGCCCAGTCCAAAGCTTTTGGGGTCACTCTGTGGGATGGAAGAAGTCCGTTTTTTTTTTTTTTTGATGTTGTTTTCTTTTTAACCTCAGGTGTCCCACTAGATGAGGGATTCCAGAGTAGAGCCCTGGGGGGGTGGTGATTGGACAATCAGAAATCTGGTTAAAAATTGAGGCCTAGGGACATATCAAGCCCATTATGACATCTAATGGTCCAGTCACTGAGAGGACTTACTAGAGGACAGGACTCATGTTGAGAGTCACAATGCGTGTTTATGCCCTTGTCGCACTCAAGAATGGGCGGGGCCTCAGGGTGAATGCTGGTTTCTCCTACACTGAACGTTGGACAACGTGCCAACCACAAGGTTTCTTACCATGGGTAAGGGGGTGTTCTGATTTCTGCATCACACTCACCCCTGGGCAGTGATTGGAGATAAAGTCTCTGTTCTGAGGCCTGAAAACTGAGGTAGGGAAAAGATGATGACCTAAGGCCATGGCCGGTCTTATGTGCTCAGTGTGCGGTCTGCTTTCCGGGTGTTGGTCAAGAGGTCCGGGCTCAGGTTGTGTCCGACAGTGCATTAGTGCCCAGGTTAGACTGTATAATTTGGGTGAAGTCGAGTGCTGTGGAGGTTTATCCTCATTGAAGGTGCCTGGGCAGCTCATGAGGCAATAATTTTTTTCTAGAGGGCAGGCAGAGTGCTGCATTGTGGGTTCGGAATTGCCAAACTTGAGGGCTTCGGGGTCAGGAGTGTAAGGACGGAAGTCTGAGAAGACAAGCTAGACTTGGGTTTCAGGGCGAGGGCACGGCAGGTACCCCCTGCAGATCTGAACCAATACTCATGCATCTGAAGTCAGGGCGAGGATCAGACGTTGGCTCAGGTTGGAGTTTCCGTGCATGACGGCCGCTTCATGAAGGGAGCGGAATCTCGAGGCCATTGAGGTTTTCCCACGTTGGGAGTTGTGGGATGCCCCCTACAAAGATTCCTTCTGCGGGACAATTGAGACCTGTTGGACAGCTTCAGGACATTCCATATGGAATGACTCCAGAGCACCGTTCGAGGATGGATGCCTGGGAGGCCAGCCTCGCATTCCAATTGTCTCCTAGCAACAAGACAGTTTAGATCTGATGGTTCTGCGGGAGCAACCGGGGTGGCTGAGTTGAAATGGACTTTCCTGAGGATGGGTCCTAATGTGTTTTTGTGTCCATGAGGGCCTTGGAATGGGGCGGTGGCACCGGGACCCTGAAGTACTCTCCTATGCTTTGGACATGGCTCCCATGCACAGGTTTCCTTGTGGAGACGAGATGAGTTCTGCTGGGTGCCTCAGCAAAACCCCTATGCTCGTATTGGAATCAGGCTTTTGAGGAGACATGCCTGTAAACCAAGGCAATGGATCCTATTAGGGCCTAGGGTCCTGTCTGGTTCAATCTTCTCCTCTGGGGACATCCATTTATGGTATGAGTGGAGGTAGATTATCAGCTGGTGTCAGACAGCCCTTGTTTGTTCCGGGCGACCTACACGATTGGGATGGCCTCAGGGACTTTGGAGGTTTCTCCTAATTTGTACGATTTTGGACAATAGAATGGGCAGAATTCCCAAGGATTGGTAGGCTCAGTCCTAATGTGTGGCTCCAGGGGCCCCAGCCTGGAGGGTGTGTGGCCCTGGACTTTGAGGACAGAAGTCTGAAAACACAAACTCAGCTTAGGTTTGGGGACGTAGGTATGGCAGGCCCGATCTACAAACCATGAGAAGAACTCTTCAGGTTATGAAGAAAGTGCGAGTCTGAGGCGCTTGCTCAGGTTTTTGTCTCTGGATTTTGTATCAGCGATGGCACAATCTACAGACCTGAATTGAGATCTCGTGCATCTGAAGTCACGGCGCAGATCAGACGATCGCTCAAGTTGGTGTTTCTGTCCCTGATGGGCCTTTCACGAAGGGTGGCATCACGAGGCCAAAGGGGTTTTCCCACGATGGGATTTGTGAGAAGCTCCAAACTGCAAAGTGTCTTCTGCAGGACAATTGAGACCTGTTGTTTGGCTCCAGGCCAATGATTCTGAGCAGGGTTCTAAGGATGCATGGCTGGGTAGCCCACCTCGCATTCCAATTGTCTCCTAGAAACAAGACAGGTTAGATCTGCTGGATCTGGGGGAGCAACCGAGGAGGCTGAGTTGAAATGGACTCTCCTATGGATGGGTCCTAATGTGCTTTTGTGTCGATGAGACCTTGGAATAAAGCGGTGGCACTGGGGCCCTGAAGTGTTCTCCTAAACAGAGGCTTTGACACAGCTCCAACATGCAAGTTTCCCATGGGTAGATGAGATGTTTTGTGATGGGTGAGTCAAGAAACAGCCATATGCTGGTTTTGAAATCCAGGCCTCTGAGGAGAGATGCCTGGAAACTAAAGCAATGGATATGATTAGTGCCTAGGGGCCTGTTCTTTCCTTTTTACCTCTGGGGACATCTGTCTATGGGTCTGAGTACAGGTAGGTGCTCAGATGGGCTCAGATTGCCCCTGTTTTACCTGGGAAGCCACCACTAATGAGATGGATCAGGGACTTTGGAGGTTTATCCTTTTAGAAGGGATGTGGCCATTGGAATGGGCACACACAATTCCCTTGGAGAGGGCAAGTACAGTCCTCAGGTTTGGCTCCAGGGGCCTGAGCCTGTAGGTTGTGTAGGCCAGGGCTGTTTGGACAGTTGTCTGAAAACACAAACTTGGCTTATGTTTCAGGTCATAGGTTGGCAGGACTTATCTACAGACCATGAGGAGAATTTTCGGGATTTGAGAAAAGTGCGAGTGTGAGGCTCTTGCTCAAGTTTTTGTCTCTGGATATCGTGTCACTCATGGTCGTGAAATTTCTGGGTGACTTCATGGGAAATGGACGAGTCTTACTCCCTGGTGGTTTGGCCCAGTCCAAAGCTTTTGGGGTCACTCTGTGGGATGGAAGAAGTCCGTTTTTTTTTTTTTTTTTGATGTTGTTTTCTTTTTAACCTCAGGTGTCCCACTAGATGAGGGATTCCAGAGTAGAGCCCTGGGGGGGTGGTGATTGGACAATCAGAAATCTGGTTAAAAATTGAGGCCTAGGGACATATCAAGCCCATTATGACATCTAATGGTCCAGTCACTGAGAGGACTTACTAGAGGACAGGACTCATGTTGAGAGTCACAATGCGTGTTTATGCCCTTGTCGCACTCAAGAATGGGCGGGGCCTCAGGGTGAATGCTGGTTTCTCCTACACTGAACGTTGGACAACGTGCCAACCACAAGGTTTCTTACCATGGGTAAGGGGGTGTTCTGATTTCTGCATCACACTCACCCCTGGGCAGTGATTGGAGATAAAGTCTCTGTTCTGAGGCCTGAAAACTGAGGTAGGGAAAAGATGATGACCTAAGGCCATGGCCGGTCTTATGTGCTCAGTGTGCGGTCTGCTTTCCGGGTGTTGGTCAAGAGGTCCGGGCTCAGGTTGTGTCCGACAGTGCATTAGTGCCCAGGTTAGACTGTATAATTTGGGTGAAGTCGAGTGCTGTGGAGGTTTATCCTCATTGAAGGTGCCTGGGCAGCTCATGAGGCAATAATTTTTTTCTAGAGGGCAGGCAGAGTGCTGCATTGTGGGTCCGGAATTGCCAAACTTGAGGGCTTCGGGGTCAGGAGTGTAAGGACGGAAGTCTGAGAAGACAAGCTAGACTTGGGTTTCAGGGCGAGGGCACGGCAGGTACCCCCTGCAGATCTGAACCAATACTCATGCATCTGAAGTCAGGGCGAGGATCAGACGTTGGCTCAGGTTGGAGTTTCCGTGCATGACGGCCGCTTCATGAAGGGAGCGGAATCTCGAGGCCATTGAGGTTTTCCCACGTTGGGAGTTGTGGGATGCCCCCTACAAAGATTCCTTCTGCGGGACAATTGAGACCTGTTGGACAGCTTCAGGACATTCCATATGGAATGACTCCAGAGCACCGTTCGAGGATGGATGCCTGGGAGGCCAGCCTCGCATTCCAATTGTCTCCTAGCAACAAGACAGTTTAGATCTGATGGTTCTGCGGGAGCAACCGGGGTGGCTGAGTTGAAATGGACTTTCCTGAGGATGGGTCCTAATGTGTTTTTGTGTCCATGAGGGCCTTGGAATGGGGCGGTGGCACCGGGACCCTGAAGTACTCTCCTATGCTTTGGACATGGCTCCCATGCACAGGTTTCCTTGTGGAGACGAGATGAGTTCTGCTGGGTGCCTCAGCAAAACCCCTATGCTCGTATTGGAATCAGGCTTTTGAGGAGACATGCCTGTAAACCAAGGCAATGGATCCTATTAGGGCCTAGGGTCCTGTCTGGTTCAATCTTCTCCTCTGGGGACATCCATTTATGGTATGAGTGGAGGTAGATTATCAGCTGGTGTCAGACAGCCCTTGTTTGTTCCGGGCGACCTACACGATTGGGATGGCCTCAGGGACTTTGGAGGTTTCTCCTAATTTGTACGATTTTGGACAATAGAATGGGCAGAATTCCCATGGATTGGTAGGCTCAGTCCTAATGTGTGGCTCCAGGGGCCCCAGCCTGGAGGGTGTGTGGCCCTGGACTTTGAGGACAGAAGTCTGAAAACACAAACTCAGCTTAGGTTTGGGGACGTAGGTATGGCAGGCCCGATCTACAAACCATGAGAAGAACTCTTCAGGTTATGAAGAAAGTGCGAGTCTGAGGCGCTTGCTCAGGTTTTTGTCTCTGGATTTTGTATCAGCGATGGCACAATCTACAGACCTGAATTGAGATCTCATGCATCTGAAGTCACGGCGCAGATCAGACGATCGCTCAAGTTGGTGTTTCTGTCCCTGATGGGCCTTTCACGAAGGGTGGCATCACGAGGCCAAAGGGGTTTTCCCACGATGGGATTTGTGAGAAGCTCCAAACTGCAAAGTGTCTTCTGCAGGACAATTGAGACCTGTTGTTTGGCTCCAGGCCAATGATTCTGAGCAGGGTTCTAAGGATGCATGGCTGGGTAGCCCACCTCACATTCCAATTGTCTCCTAGAAACAAGACAGGTTAGATCTGCTGGATCTGGGGGAGCAACCGAGGAGGCTGAGTTGAAATGGACTCTCCTATGGATGGGTCCTAATGTGCTTTTGTGTCGATGGAGACCTTGGAATAAAGCGGTGGCACTGGGGCCCTGAAGTGTTCTCCTAAACAGAGGCTTTGACACAGCTCCAACATGCAAGTTTCCCATGGGTAGATGAGATGTTTTGTGATGGGTGAGTCAAGAAACAGCCATATGCTGGTTTTGAAATCCAGGCCTCTGAGGAGAGATGCCTGGAAACTAAAGCAATGGATATGATTAGTGCCTAGGGGCCTGTTCTTTCCTTTTTACCTCTGGGGACATCTGTCTATGGGTCTGAGTACAGGTAGGTGCTCAGATGGGCTCAGATTGCCCCTGTTTTACCTGGGAAGCCACCACTAATGAGATGGATCAGGGACTTTGGAGGTTTATCCTTTTAGAAGGGATGTGGCCATTGGAATGGGCACACACAATTCCCTTGGAGAGGGCAAGTACAGTCCTCAGGTTTGGCTCCAGGGGCCTGAGCCTGTAGGTTGTGTAGGCCAGGGCTGTTTGGACAGTTGTCTGAAAACACAAACTTGGCTTATGTTTCAGGTCATAGGTTGGCAGGACTTATCTACAGACCATGAGGAGAATTTTCGGGATTTGAGAAAAGTGCGAGTGTGAGGCTCTTGCTCAAGTTTTTGTCTCTGGATATCGTGTCACTCATGGTCGTGAAATTTCTGGGTGACTTCATGGGAAATGGACGAGTCTTACTCCCTGGTGGTTTGGCCCAGTCCAAAGCTTTTGGGGTCACTCTGTGGGATGGAAGAAGTCCGTTTTTTTTTTTTTTTGATGTTGTTTTCTTTTTAACCTCAGGTGTCCCACTAGATGAGGGATTCCAGAGTAGAGCCCTGGGGGGGTGGTGATTGGACAATCAGAAATCTGGTTAAAAATTGAGGCCTAGGGACATATCAAGCCCATTATGACATCTAATGGTCCAGTCACTGAGAGGACTTACTAGAGGACAGGACTCATGTTGAGAGTCACAATGCGTGTTTATGCCCTTGTCGCACTCAAGAATGGGCGGGGCCTCAGGGTGAATGCTGGTTTCTCCTACACTGAACGTTGGACAACGTGCCAACCACAAGGTTTCTTACCATGGGTAAGGGGGTGTTCTGATTTCTGCATCACACTCACCCCTGGGCAGTGATTGGAGATAAAGTCTCTGTTCTGAGGCCTGAAAACTGAGGTAGGGAAAAGATGATGACCTAAGGCCATGGCCGGTCTTATGTGCTCAGTGTGCGGTCTGCTTTCCGGGTGTTGGTCAAGAGGTCCGGGCTCAGGTTGTGTCCGACAGTGCATTAGTGCCCAGGTTAGACTGTATAATTTGGGTGAAGTCGAGTGCTGTGGAGGTTTATCCTCATTGAAGGTGCCTGGGCAGCTCATGAGGCAATAATTTTTTTCTAGAGGGCAGGCAGAGTGCTGCATTGTGGGTCCGGAATTGCCAAACTTGAGGGCTTCGGGGTCAGGAGTGTAAGGACGGAAGTCTGAGAAGACAAGCTAGACTTGGGTTTCAGGGCGAGGGCACGGCAGGTACCCCCTGCAGATCTGAACCAATACTCATGCATCTGAAGTCAGGGCGAGGATCAGACGTTGGCTCAGGTTGGAGTTTCCGTGCATGACGGCCGCTTCATGAAGGGAGCGGAATCTCGAGGCCATTGAGGTTTTCCCACGTTGGGAGTTGTGGGATGCCCCCTACAAAGATTCCTTCTGCGGGACAATTGAGACCTGTTGGACAGCTTCAGGACATTCCATATGGAATGACTCCAGAGCACCGTTCGAGGATGGATGCCTGGGAGGCCAGCCTCGCATTCCAATTGTCTCCTAGCAACAAGACAGTTTAGATCTGATGGTTCTGCGGGAGCAACCGGGGTGGCTGAGTTGAAATGGACTTTCCTGAGGATGGGTCCTAATGTGTTTTTGTGTCCATGAGGGCCTTGGAATGGGGCGGTGGCACCGGGACCCTGAAGTACTCTCCTATGCTTTGGACATGGCTCCCATGCACAGGTTTCCTTGTGGAGACGAGATGAGTTCTGCTGGGTGCCTCAGCAAAACCCCTATGCTCGTATTGGAATCAGGCTTTTGAGGAGACATGCCTGTAAACCAAGGCAATGGATCCTATTAGGGCCTAGGGTCCTGTCTGGTTCAATCTTCTCCTCTGGGGACATCCATTTATGGTATGAGTGGAGGTAGATTATCAGCTGGTGTCAGACAGCCCTTGTTTGTTCCGGGCGACCTACACGATTGGGATGGCCTCAGGGACTTTGGAGGTTTCTCCTAATTTGTACGATTTTGGACAATAGAATGGGCAGAATTCCCATGGATTGGTAGGCTCAGTCCTAATGTGTGGCTCCAGGGGCCCCAGCCTGGAGGGTGTGTGGCCCTGGACTTTGAGGACAGAAGTCTGAAAACACAAACTCAGCTTAGGTTTGGGGACGTACGTATGGCAGGCCCGATCTACAAACCATGAGAAGAACTCTTCAGGTTATGAAGAAAGTGCGAGTCTGAGGCGCTTGCTCAGGTTTTTGTCTCTGGATTTTGTATCAGCGATGGCACAATCTACAGACCTGAATTGAGATCTCGTGCATCTGAAGTCACGGCGCAGATCAGACGATCGCTCAAGTTGGTGTTTCTGTCCCTGATGGGCCTTTCACGAAGGGTGGCATCACGAGGCCAAAGGGGTTTTCCCACGATGGGATTTGTGAGAAGCTCCAAACTGCAAAGTGTCTTCTGCAGGACAATTGAGACCTGTTGTTTGGCTCCAGGCCAATGATTCTGAGCAGGGTTCTAAGGATGCATGGCTGGGTAGCCCACCTCGCATTCCAATTGTCTCCTAGAAACAAGACAGGTTAGATCTGCTGGATCTGGGGGAGCAACCGAGGAGGCTGAGTTGAAATGGACTCTCCTATGGATGGGTCCTAATGTGCTTTTGTGTCGATGGAGACCTTGGAATAAAGCGGTGGCACTGGGGCCCTGAAGTGTTCTCCTAAACAGAGGCTTTGACACAGCTCCAACGTGCAAGTTTCCCATGGGTAGATGAGATGTTTTGTGATGGGTGAGTCAAGAAACAGCCATATGCTGGTTTTGAAATCCAGGCCTCTGAGGAGAGATGCCTGGAAACTAAAGCAATGGATATGATTAGTGCCTAGGGGCCTGTTCTTTCCTTTTTACCTCTGGGGACATCTGTCTATGGGTCTGAGTACAGGTAGGTGCTCAGATGGGCTCAGATTGCCCCTGTTTTACCTGGGAAGCCACCACTAATGAGATGGATCAGGGACTTTGGAGGTTTATCCTTTTAGAAGGGATGTGGCCATTGGAATGGGCACACACAATTCCCTTGGAGAGGGCAAGTACAGTCCTCAGGTTTGGCTCCAGGGGCCTGAGCCTGTAGGTTGTGTAGGCCAGGGCTGTTTGGACAGTTGTCTGAAAACACAAACTTGGCTTATGTTTCAGGTCATAGGTTGGCAGGACTTATCTACAGACCATGAGGAGAATTTTTGGGATTTGAGAAAAGTGCGAGTGTGAGGCTCTTGCTCAAGTTTTTCTCTCTGGATATCGTGTCACTCATGGTCGTGAAATTTCTGGGTGACTTCATGGGAAATGGACGAGTCTTACTCCCTGGTGGTTTGGCCCAGTCCAAAGCTTTTGGGGTCACTCTGTGGGATGGAAGAAGTCCGTTTTTTTTTTTTTGATGTTGTTTTCTTTTTAACCTCAGGTGTCCCACCAAATGAGGGATTCCAGAGTAGAGCCCTGGGGGGGTGGTGATTGGACAATCAGAAATCTGGTTAAAAATTGAGGCCTAGGGACATATCAAGCCCATTATGACATCTAATGGTCCAGTCACTGAGAGGACTTACTAGAGGACAGGACTCATGTTGAGAGTCACAATGCGTGTTTATGCCCTTGTCGCACTCAAGAATGGGCGGGGCCTCAGGGTGAATGCTGGTTTCTCCTACACTGAACGTTGGACAACGTGCCAACCACAAGGTTTCTTACCATGGGTAAGGGGGTGTTCTGATTTCTGCATCACACTCACCCCTGGGCAGTGATTGGAGATAAAGTCTCTGTTCTGAGGCCTGAAAACTGAGGTAGGGAAAAGATGATGACCTAAGGCCATGGCCGGTCTTATGTGCTCAGTGTGCGGTCTGCTTTCCGGGTGTTGGTCAAGAGGTCCGGGCTCAGGTTGTGTCCGACAGTGCATTAGTGCCCAGGTTAGACTGTATAATTTGGGTGAAGTCGAGTGCTGTGGAGGTTTATCCTCATTGAAGGTGCCTGGGCAGCTCATGAGGCAATAATTTTTTTCTAGAGGGCAGGCAGAGTGCTGCATTGTGGGTCCGGAATTGCCAAACTTGAGGGCTTCGGGGTCAGGAGTGTAAGGACGGAAGTCTGAGAAGACAAGCTAGACTTGGGTTTCAGGGCGAGGGCACGGCAGGTACCCCCTGCAGATCTGAACCAATACTCATGCATCTGAAGTCAGGGCGAGGATCAGACGTTGGCTCAGGTTGGAGTTTCCGTGCATGACGGCCGCTTCATGAAGGGAGCGGAATCTCGAGGCCATTGAGGTTTTCCCACGTTGGGAGTTGTGGGATGCCCCCTACAAAGATTCCTTCTGCGGGACAATTGAGACCTGTTGGACAGCTTCAGGACATTCCATATGGAATGACTCCAGAGCACCGTTCGAGGATGGATGCCTGGGAGGCCAGCCTCGCATTCCAATTGTCTCCTAGCAACAAGACAGTTTAGATCTGATGGTTCTGCGGGAGCAACCGGGGTGGCTGAGTTGAAATGGACTTTCCTGAGGATGGGTCCTAATGTGTTTTTGTGTCCATGAGGGCCTTGGAATGGGGCGGTGGCAGCGGGACCCTGAAGTACTCTCCTATGCTTTGGACATGGCTCCCATGCACAGGTTTCCTTGTGGAGACGAGATGAGTTCTGCTGGGTGCCTCAGCAAAACCCCTATGCTCGTATTGGAATCAGGCTTTTGAGGAGATATGCCTGTAAACCAAGGCAATGGATCCTATTAGGGCCTAGGGTCCTGTCTGGTTCAATCTTCTCCTCTGGGGACATCCATTTATGGTATGAGTGGAGGTAGATTATCAGCTGGTTTCAGACAGCCCTTGTTTGTTCCGGGCGACCTACACGATTGGGATGGCCTCAGGGACTTTGGAGGTTTCTCCTAATTTGTACGATTTTGGACAATAGAATGGGCAGAATTCCCATGGATTGGTAGGCTCAGTCCTAATGTGTGGCTCCAGGGGCCCCAGCCTGGAGGGTGTGTGGCCCTGGACTTTGAGGACAGAAGTCTGAAAACACAAACTCAGCTTAGGTTTGGGGACGTAGGTATGGCAGGCCCGATCTACAAACCATGAGAAGAACTCTTCAGGTTATGAAGAAAGTGCGAGTCTGAGGCGCTTGCTCAGGTTTTTGTCTCTGGATTTTGTATCAGCGATGGCACAATCTACAGACCTGAATTGAGATCTCGTGCATCTGAAGTCACGGCGCAGATCAGACGATCGCTCAAGTTGGTGTTTCTGTCCCTGATGGACCTTTCACGAAGGGTGGCATCACGAGGCCAAAGGGGTTTTCCCACGATGGGATTTGTGAGAAGCTCCAAACTGCAAAGTGTCTTCTGCAGGACAATTGAGACCTGTTGTTTGGCTCCAGGCCAATGATTCTGAGCAGGGTTCTAAGGATGCATGGCTGGGTAGCCCACCTCGCATTCCAATTGTCTCCTAGAAACAAGACAGGTTAGATCTGCTGGATCTGGGGGAGCAACCGAGGAGGCTGAGTTGAAATGGACTCTCCTATGGATGGGTCCTAATGTGCTTTTGTGTCGATGGAGACCTTGGAATAAAGCGGTGGCACTGGGGCCCTGAAGTGTTCTCCTAAACAGAGGCTTTGACACAGCTCCAACGTGCAAGTTTCCCATGGGTAGATGAGATGTTTTGTGATGGGTGAGTCAAGAAACAGCCATATACTGGTTTTGAAATCCAGGCCTCTGAGGAGAGATGCCTGGAAACTAAAGCAATGGATATGATTAGTGCCTAGGGGCCTGTTCTTTCCTTTTTACCTCTGGGGACATCTGTCTATGGGTCTGAGTACAGGTAGGTGCTCAGATGGGCTCAGATTGCCCCTGTTTTACCTGGGAAGCCACCACTAATGAGATGGATCAGGGACTTTGGAGGTTTATCCTTTTAGAAGGGATGTGGCCATTGGAATGGGCACACACAATTCCCTTGGAGAGGGCAAGTACAGTCCTCAGGTTTGGCTCCAGGGGCCTGAGCCTGTAGGTTGTGTAGGCCAGGGCTGTTTGGACAGTTGTCTGAAAACACAAACTTGGCTTATGTTTCAGGTCATAGGTTGGCAGGACTTATCTACAGACCATGAGGAGAATTTTCGGGATTTGAGAAAAGTGCGAGTGTGAGGCTCTTGCTCAAGTTTTTGTCTCTGGATATCGTGTCACTCATGGTCGTGAAATTTCTGGGTGACTTCATGGGAAATGGACGAGTCTTACTCCCTGGTGGTTTGGCCCAGTCCAAAGCTTTTGGGGTCACTCTGTGGGATGGAAGAAGTCCGTTTTTTTTTTTTTTTTTTGATGTTGTTTTCTTTTTAACCTCAGGTGTCCCACCAAATGAGGGATTCCAGAGTAGAGCCCTGGGGGGGTGGTGATTGGACAATCAGAAATCTGGTTAAAAATTGAGGCCTAGGGACATATCAAGCCCATTATGACATCTAATGGTCCAGTCACTGAGAGGACTTACTAGAGGACAGGACTCATGTTGAGAGTCACAATGCGTGTTTATGCCCTTGTCGCACTCAAGAATGGGCGGGGCCTCAGGGTGAATGCTGGTTTCTCCTACACTGAACGTTGGACAACGTGCCAACCACAAGGTTTCTTACCATGGGTAAGGGGGTGTTCTGATTTCTGCATCACACTCACCCCTGGGCAGTGATTGGAGATAAAGTCTCTGTTCTGAGGCCTGAAAACTGAGGTAGGGAAAAGATGATGACCTAAGGCCATGGCCGGTCTTATGTGCTCAGTGTGCGGTCTGCTTTCCGGGTGTTGGTCAAGAGGTCCGGGCTCAGGTTGTGTCCGACAGTGCATTAGTGCCCAGGTTAGACTGTATAATTTGGGTGAAGTCGAGTGCTGTGGAGGTTTATCCTCATTGAAGGTGCCTGGGCAGCTCATGAGGCAATAATTTTTTTCTAGAGGGCAGGCAGAGTGCTGCATTGTGGGTCCGGAATTGCCAAACTTGAGGGCTTCGGGGTCAGGAGTGTAAGGACGGAAGTCTGAGAAGACAAGCTAGACTTGGGTTTCAGGGCGAGGGCACGGCAGGTACCCCCTGCAGATCTGAACCAATACTCATGCATCTGAAGTCAGGGCGAGGATCAGACGTTGGCTCAGGTTGGAGTTTCCGTGCATGACGGCCGCTTCATGAAGGGAGCGGAATCTCGAGGCCATTGAGGTTTTCCCACGTTGGGAGTTGTGGGATGCCCCCTACAAAGATTCCTTCTGCGGGACAATTGAGACCTGTTGGACAGCTTCAGGACATTCCATATGGAATGACTCCAGAGCACCGTTCGAGGATGGATGCCTGGGAGGCCAGCCTCGCATTCCAATTGTCTCCTAGCAACAAGACAGTTTAGATCTGATGGTTCTGCGGGAGCAACCGGGGTGGCTGAGTTGAAATGGACTTTCCTGAGGATGGGTCCTAATGTGTTTTTGTGTCCATGAGGGCCTTGGAATGGGGCGGTGGCACCGGGACCCTGAAGTACTCTCCTATGCTTTGGACATGGCTCCCATGCACAGGTTTCCTTGTGGAGACGAGATGAGTTCTGCTGGGTGCCTCAGCAAAACCCCTATGCTCGTATTGGAATCAGGCTTTTGAGGAGACATGCCTGTAAACCAAGGCAATGGATCCTATTAGGGCCTAGGGTCCTGTCTGGTTCAATCTTCTCCTCTGGGGACATCCATTTATGGTATGAGTGGAGGTAGATTATCAGCTGGTGTCAGACAGCCCTTGTTTGTTCCGGGCGACCTACACGATTGGGATGGCCTCAGGGACTTTGGAGGTTTCTCCTAATTTGTACGATTTTGGACAATAGAATGGGCAGAATTCCCATGGATTGGTAGGCTCAGTCCTAATGTGTGGCTCCAGGGGCCCCAGCCTGGAGGGTGTGTGGCCCTGGACTTTGAGGACAGAAGTCTGAAAACACAAACTCAGCTTAGGTTTGGGGACGTAGGTATGGCAGGCCCGATCTACAAACCATGAGAAGAACTCTTCAGGTTATGAAGAAAGTGCGAGTCTGAGGCGCTTGCTCAGGTTTTTGTCTCTGGATTTTGTATCAGCGATGGCACAATCTACAGACCTGAATTGAGATCTCGTGCATCTGAAGTCACGGCGCAGATCAGACGATCGCTCAAGTTGGTGTTTCTGTCCCTGATGGACCTTTCACGAAGGGTGGCATCACGAGGCCAAAGGGGTTTTCCCACGATGGGATTTGTGAGAAGCTCCAAACTGCAAAGTGTCTTCTGCAGGACAATTGAGACCTGTTGTTTGGCTCCAGGCCAATGATTCTGAGCAGGGTTCTAAGGATGCATGGCTGGGTAGCCCACCTCGCATTCCAATTGTCTCCTAGAAACAAGACAGGTTAGATCTGCTGGATCTGGGGGAGCAACCGAGGAGGCTGAGTTGAAATGGACTCTCCTATGGATGGGTCCTAATGTGCTTTTGTGTCGATGGAGACCTTGGAATAAAGCGGTGGCACTGGGGCCCTGAAGTGTTCTCCTAAACAGAGGCTTTGACACAGCTCCAACGTGCAAGTTTCCCATGGGTAGATGAGATGTTTTGTGATGGGTGAGTCAAGAAACAGCCATATGCTGGTTTTGAAATCCAGGCCTCTGAGGAGAGATGCCTGGAAACTAAAGCAATGGATATGATTAGTGCCTAGGGGCCTGTTCTTTCCTTTTTACCTCTGCGGACATCTGTCTATGGGTCTGAGTACAGGTAGGTGCTCAGATGGGCTCAGATTGCCCCTGTTTTACCTGGGAAGCCACCACTAATGAGATGGATCAGGGACTTTGGAGGTTTATCCTTTTAGAAGGGATGTGGCCATTGGAATGGGCACACACAATTCCCTTGGAGAGGGCAAGTACAGTCCTCAGGTTTGGCTCCAGGGGCCTGAGCCTGTAGGTTGTGTAGGCCAGGGCTGTTTGGACAGTTGTCTGAAAACACAAACTTGGCTTATGTTTCAGGTCATAGGTTGGCAGGACTTATCTACAGACCATGAGGAGAATTTTCGGGATTTGAGAAAAGTGCGAGTGTGAGGCTCTTGCTCAAGTTTTTGTCTCTGGATATCGTGTCACTCATGGTCGTGAAATTTCTGGGTGACTTCATGGGAAATGGACGAGTCTTACTCCCTGGTGGTTTGGCCCAGTCCAAAGCTTTTGGGGTCACTCTGTGGGATGGAAGAAGTCCGTTTTTTTTTTTTTGATGTTGTTTTCTTTTTAACCTCAGGTGTCCCACCAAATGAGGGATTCCAGAGTAGAGCCCTGGGGGGGTGGTGATTGGACAATCAGAAATCTGGTTAAAAATTGAGGCCTAGGGACATATCAAGCCCATTATGACATCTAATGGTCCAGTCACTGAGAGGACTTACTAGAGGACAGGACTCATGTTGAGAGTCACAATGCGTGTTTATGCCCTTGTCGCACTCAAGAATGGGCGGGGCCTCAGGGTGAATGCTGGTTTCTCCTACACTGAACGTTGGACAACGTGCCAACCACAAGGTTTCTTACCATGGGTAAGGGGGTGTTCTGATTTCTGCATCACACTCACCCCTGGGCAGTGATTGGAGATAAAGTCTCTGTTCTGAGGCCTGAAAACTGAGGTAGGGAAAAGATGATGACCTAAGGCCATGGCCGGTCTTATGTGCTCAGTGTGCGGTCTGCTTTCCGGGTGTTGGTCAAGAGGTCCGGGCTCAGGTTGTGTCCGACAGTGCATTAGTGCCCAGGTTAGACTGTATAATTTGGGTGAAGTCGAGTGCTGTGGAGGTTTATCCTCATTGAAGGTGCCTGGGCAGCTCATGAGGCAATAATTTTTTTCTAGAGGGCAGGCAGAGTGCTGCATTGTGGGTCCGGAATTGCCAAACTTGAGGGCTTCGGGGTCAGGAGTGTAAGGACGGAAGTCTGAGAAGACAAGCTAGACTTGGGTTTCAGGGCGAGGGCACGGCAGGTACCCCCTGCAGATCTGAACCAATACTCATGCATCTGAAGTCAGGGCGAGGATCAGACGTTGGCTCAGGTTGGAGTTTCCGTGCATGACGGCCGCTTCATGAAGGGAGCGGAATCTCGAGGCCATTGAGGTTTTCCCACGTTGGGAGTTGTGGGATGCCCCCTACAAAGATTCCTTCTGCGGGACAATTGAGACCTGTTGGACAGCTTCAGGACATTCCATATGGAATGACTCCAGAGCACCGTTCGAGGATGGATGCCTGGGAGGCCAGCCTCGCATTCCAATTGTCTCCTAGCAACAAGACAGTTTAGATCTGATGGTTCTGCGGGAGCAACCGGGGTGGCTGAGTTGAAATGGACTTTCCTGAGGATGGGTCCTAATGTGTTTTTGTGTCCATGAGGGCCTTGGAATGGGGCGGTGGCACCGGGACCCTGAAGTACTCTCCTATGCTTTGGACATGGCTCCCATGCACAGGTTTCCTTGTGGAGACGAGATGAGTTCTGCTGGGTGCCTCAGCAAAACCCCTATGCTCGTATTGGAATCAGGCTTTTGAGGAGACATGCCTGTAAACCAAGGCAATGGATCCTATTAGGGCCTAGGGTCCTGTCTGGTTCAATCTTCTCCTCTGGGGACATCCATTTATGGTATGAGTGGAGGTAGATTATCAGCTGGTGTCAGACAGCCCTTGTTTGTTCCGGGCGACCTACACGATTGGGATGGCCTCAGGGACTTTGGAGGTTTCTCCTAATTTGTACGATTTTGGACAATAGAATGGGCAGAATTCCCATGGATTGGTAGGCTCAGTCCTAATGTGTGGCTCCAGGGGCCCCAGCCTGGAGGGTGTGTGGCCCTGGACTTTGAGGACAGAAGTCTGAAAACACAAACTCAGCTTAGGTTTGGGGACGTAGGTATGGCAGGCCCGATCTACAAACCATGAGAAGAACTCTTCAGGTTATGAAGAAAGTGCGAGTCTGAGGCGCTTGCTCAGGTTTTTGTCTCTGGATTTTGTATCAGCGATGGCACAATCTACAGACCTGAATTGGGATCTCGTGCATCTGAAGTCACGGCGCAGATCAGACGATCGCTCAAGTTGGTGTTTCTGTCCCTGATGGACCTTTCACGAAGGGTGGCATCACGAGGCCAAAGGGGTTTTCCCACGATGGGATTTGTGAGAAGCTCCAAACTGCAAAGTGTCTTCTGCAGGACAATTGAGACCTGTTGTTTGGCTCCAGGCCAATGATTCTGAGCAGGGTTCTAAGGATGCATGGCTGGGTAGCCCACCTCGCATTCCAATTGTCTCCTAGAAACAAGACAGGTTAGATCTGCTGGATCTGGGGGAGCAACCGAGGAGGCTGAGTTGAAATGGACTCTCCTATGGATGGGTCCTAATGTGCTTTTGTGTCGATGGAGACCTTGGAATAAAGCGGTGGCACTGGGGCCCTGAAGTGTTCTCCTAAACAGAGGCTTTGACACAGCTCCAACGTGCAAGTTTCCCATGGGTAGATGAGATGTTTTGTGATGGGTGAGTCAAGAAACAGCCATATGCTGGTTTTGAAATCCAGGCCTCTGAGGAGAGATGCCTGGAAACTAAAGCAATGGATATGATTAGTGCCTAGGGGCCTGTTCTTTCCTTTTTACCTCTGGGGACATCTGTCTATGGGTCTGAGTACAGGTAGGTGCTCAGATGGGCTCAGATTGCCCCTGTTTTACCTGGGAAGCCACCACTAATGAGATGGATCAGGGACTTTGGAGGTTTATCCTTTTAGAAGGGATGTGGCCATTGGAATGGGCACACACAATTCCCTTGGAGAGGGCAAGTACAGTCCTCAGGTTTGGCTCCAGGGGCCTGAGCCTGTAGGTTGTGTAGGCCAGGGCTGTTTGGACAGTTGTCTGAAAACACAAACTTGGCTTATGTTTCAGGTCATAGGTTGGCAGGACTTATCTACAGACCATGAGGAGAATTTTCGGGATTTGAGAAAAGTGCGAGTGTGAGGCTCTTGCTCAAGTTTTTGTCTCTGGATATCGTGTCACTCATGGTCGTGAAATTTCTGGGTGACTTCATGGGAAATGGACGAGTCTTACTCCCTGGTGGTTTGGCCCAGTCCAAAGCTTTTGGGGTCACTCTGTGGGATGGAAGAAGTCCGTTTTTTTTTTTTTGATGTTGTTTTCTTTTTAACCTCAGGTGTCCCACCAAATGAGGGATTCCAGAGTAGAGCCCTGGGGGGGTGGTGATTGGACAATCAGAAATCTGGTTAAAAATTGAGGCCTAGGGACATATCAAGCCCATTATGACATCTAATGGTCCAGTCACTGAGAGGACTTACTAGAGGACAGGACTCATGTTGAGAGTCACAATGCGTGTTTATGCCCTTGTCGCACTCAAGAATGGGCGGGGCCTCAGGGTGAATGCTGGTTTCTCCTACACTGAACGTTGGACAACGTGCCAACCACAAGGTTTCTTACCATGGGTAAGGGGGTGTTCTGATTTCTGCATCACACTCACCCCTGGGCAGTGATTGGAGATAAAGTCTCTGTTCTGAGGCCTGAAAACTGAGGTAGGGAAAAGATGATGACCTAAGGCCATGGCCGGTCTTATGTGCTCAGTGTGCGGTCTGCTTTCCGGGTGTTGGTCAAGAGGTCCGGGCTCAGGTTGTGTCCGACAGTGCATTAGTGCCCAGGTTAGACTGTATAATTTGGGTGAAGTCGAGTGCTGTGGAGGTTTATCCTCATTGAAGGTGCCTGGGCAGCTCATGAGGCAATAATTTTTTTCTAGAGGGCAGGCAGAGTGCTGCATTGTGGGTCCGGAATTGCCAAACTTGAGGGCTTCGGGGTCAGGAGTGTAAGGACGGAAGTCTGAGAAGACAAGCTAGACTTGGGTTTCAGGGCGAGGGCACGGCAGGTACCCCCTGCAGATCTGAACCAATACTCATGCATCTGAAGTCAGGGCGAGGATCAGACGTTGGCTCAGGTTGGAGTTTCCGTGCATGACGGCCGCTTCATGAAGGGAGCGGAATCTCGAGGCCATTGAGGTTTTCCCACGTTGGGAGTTGTGGGATGCCCCCTACAAAGATTCCTTCTGCGGGACAATTGAGACCTGTTGGACAGCTTCAGGACATTCCATATGGAATGACTCCAGAGCACCGTTCGAGGATGGATGCCTGGGAGGCCAGCCTCGCATTCCAATTGTCTCCTAGCAACAAGACAGTTTAGATCTGATGGTTCTGCGGGAGCAACCGGGGTGGCTGAGTTGAAATGGACTTTCCTGAGGATGGGTCCTAATGTGTTTTTGTGTCCATGAGGGCCTTGGAATGGGGCGGTGGCACCGGGACCCTGAAGTACTCTCCTATGCTTTGGACATGGCTCCCATGCACAGGTTTCCTTGTGGAGACGAGATGAGTTCTGCTGGGTGCCTCAGCAAAACCCCTATGCTCGTATTGGAATCAGGCTTTTGAGGAGACATGCCTGTAAACCAAGGCAATGGATCCTATTAGGGCCTAGGGTCCTGTCTGGTTCAATCTTCTCCTCTGGGGACATCCATTTATGGTATGAGTGGAGGTAGATTATCAGCTGGTGTCAGACAGCCCTTGTTTGTTCCGGGCGACCTACACGATTGGGATGGCCTCAGGGACTTTGGAGGTTTCTCCTAATTTGTACGATTTTGGACAATAGAATGGGCAGAATTCCCATGGATTGGTAGGCTCAGTCCTAATGTGTGGCTCCAGGGGCCCCAGCCTGGAGGGTGTGTGGCCCTGGACTTTGAGGACAGAAGTCTGAAAACACAAACTCAGCTTAGGTTTGGGGACGTAGGTATGGCAGGCCCGATCTACAAACCATGAGAAGAACTCTTCAGGTTATGAAGAAAGTGCGAGTCTGAGGCGCTTGCTCAGGTTTTTGTCTCTGGATTTTGTATCAGCGATGGCACAATCTACAGACCTGAATTGGGATCTCGTGCATCTGAAGTCACGGCGCAGATCAGACGATCGCTCAAGTTGGTGTTTCTGTCCCTGATGGACCTTTCACGAAGGGTGGCATCACGAGGCCAAAGGGGTTTTCCCACGATGGGATTTGTGAGAAGCTCCAAACTGCAAAGTGTCTTCTGCAGGACAATTGAGACCTGTTGTTTGGCTCCAGGCCAATGATTCTGAGCAGGGTTCTAAGGATGCATGGCTGGGTAGCCCACCTCGCATTCCAATTGTCTCCTAGAAACAAGACAGGTTAGATCTGCTGGATCTGGGGGAGCAACCGAGGAGGCTGAGTTGAAATGGACTCTCCTATGGATGGGTCCTAATGTGCTTTTGTGTCGATGGAGACCTTGGAATAAAGCGGTGGCACTGGGGCCCTGAAGTGTTCTCCTAAACAGAGGCTTCGACACAGCTCCAACGTGCAAGTTTCCCATGGGTAGATGAGATGTTTTGTGATGGGTGAGTCGAGAAACAGCCATATGCTGGTTTTGAAATCCAGGCCTCTGAGGAGAGATGCCTGGAAACTAAAGCAATGGATATGATTAGTGCCTAGGGGCCTGTTCTTTCCTTTTTACCTCTGGGGACATCTGTCTATGGGTCTGAGTACAGGTAGGTGCTCAGATGGGCTCAGATTGCCCCTGTTTTACCTGGGAAGCCACCACTAATGAGATGGATCAGGGACTTTGGAGGTTTATCCTTTTAGAAGGGATGTGGCCATTGGAATGGGCACACACAATTCCCTTGGAGAGGGCAAGTACAGTCCTCAGGTTTGGCTCCAGGGGCCTGAGCCTGTAGGTTGTGTAGGCCAGGGCTGTTTGGACAGTTGTCTGAAAACACAAACTTGGCTTATGTTTCAGGTCATAGGTTGGCAGGACTTATCTACAGACCATGAGGAGAATTTTCGGGATTTGAGAAAAGTGCGAGTGTGAGGCTCTTGCTCAAGTTTTTGTCTCTGGATATCGTGTCACTCATGGTCGTGAAATTTCTGGGTGACTTCATGGGAAATGGACGAGTCTTACTCCCTGGTGGTTTGGCCCAGTCCAAAGCTTTTGGGGTCACTCTGTGGGATGGAAGAAGTCCGTTTTTTTTTTTTTGATGTTGTTTTCTTTTTAACCTCAGGTGTCCCACCAAATGAGGGATTCCAGAGTAGAGCCCTGGGGGGGTGGTGATTGGACAATCAGAAATCTGGTTAAAAATTGAGGCCTAGGGACATATCAAGCCCATTATGACATCTAATGGTCCAGTCACTGAGAGGACTTACTAGAGGACAGGACTCATGTTGAGAGTCACAATGCGTGTTTATGCCCTTGTCGCACTCAAGAATGGGCGGGGCCTCAGGGTGAATGCTGGTTTCTCCTACACTGAACGTTGGACAACGTGCCAACCACAAGGTTTCTTACCATGGGTAAGGGGGTGTTCTGATTTCTGCATCACACTCACCCCTGGGCAGTGATTGGAGATAAAGTCTCTGTTCTGAGGCCTGAAAACTGAGGTAGGGAAAAGATGATGACCTAAGGCCATGGCCGGTCTTATGTGCTCAGTGTGCGGTCTGCTTTCCGGGTGTTGGTCAAGAGGTCCGGGCTCAGGTTGTGTCCGACAGTGCATTAGTGCCCAGGTTAGACTGTATAATTTGGGTGAAGTCGAGTGCTGTGGAGGTTTATCCTCATTGAAGGTGCCTGGGCAGCTCATGAGGCAATAATTTTTTTCTAGAGGGCAGGCAGAGTGCTGCATTGTGGGTCCGGAATTGCCAAACTTGAGGGCTTCGGGGTCAGGAGTGTAAGGACGGAAGTCTGAGAAGACAAGCTAGACTTGGGTTTCAGGGCGAGTGCACGGCAGGTACCCCCTGCAGATCTGAACCAATACTCATGCATCTGAAGTCAGGGCGAGGATCAGACGTTGGCTCAGGTTGGAGTTTCCGTGCATGACGGCCGCTTCATGAAGGGAGCGGAATCTCGAGGCCATTGAGGTTTTCCCACGTTGGGAGTTGTGGGATGCCCCCTACAAAGATTCCTTCTGCGGGACAATTGAGACCTGTTGGACAGCTTCAGGACATTCCATATGGAATGACTCCAGAGCACCGTTCGAGGATGGATGCCTGGGAGGCCAGCCTCGCATTCCAATTGTCTCCTAGCAACAAGACAGTTTAGATCTGATGGTTCTGCGGGAGCAACCGGGGTGGCTGAGTTGAAATGGACTTTCCTGAGGATGGGTCCTAATGTGTTTTTGTGTCCATGAGGGCCTTGGAATGGGGCGGTGGCACCGGGACCCTGAAGTACTCTCCTATGCTTTGGACATGGCTCCCATGCACAGGTTTCCTTGTGGAGACGAGATGAGTTCTGCTGGGTGCCTCAGCAAAACCCCTATGCTCGTATTGGAATCAGGCTTTTGAGGAGACATGCCTGTAAACCAAGGCAATGGATCCTATTAGGGCCTAGGGTCCTGTCTGGTTCAATCTTCTCCTCTGGGGACATCCATTTATGGTATGAGTGGAGGTAGATTATCAGCTGGTGTCAGACAGCCCTTGTTTGTTCCGGGCGACCTACACGATTGGGATGGCCTCAGGGACTTTGGAGGTTTCTCCTAATTTGTACGATTTTGGACAATAGAATGGGCAGAATTCCCATGGATTGGTAGGCACAGTCCTAATGTGTGGCTCCAGGGGCCCCAGCCTGGAGGGTGTGTGGCCCTGGACTTTGAGGACAGAAGTCTGAAAACACAAACTCAGCTTAGGTTTGGGGACGTAGGTATGGCAGGCCCGATCTACAAACCATGAGAAGAACTCTTCAGGTTATGAAGAAAGTGCGAGTCTGAGGCACTTGCTCAGGTTTTTGTCTCTGGATTTTGTATCAGCGATGGCACAATCTACAGACCTGAATCGAGATCTCGTGCAACTGAAGTCACGGCGCAGATCAGACGATCGCTCAAGTTGGTGTTTCTGTCCCTGATGGACCTTTCACGAAGGGTGGCATCACGAGGCCAAAGGGGTTTTCCCACGATGGGATTTGTGAGAAGCTCCAAACTGCAAAGTGTCTTCTGCAGGACAATTGAGACCTGTTGTTTGGCTCCAGGCCAATGATTCTGAGCAGGGTTCTAAGGATGCATGGCTGGGTAGCCCACCTCGCATTCCAATTGTCTCCTAGAAACAAGACAGGTTAGATCTGCTGGATCTGGGGGAGCAACCGAGGAGGCTGAGTTGAAATGGACTCTCCTATGGATGGGTCCTAATGTGCTTTTGTGTCGATGGAGACCTTGGAATAAAGCGGTGGCACTGGGGCCCTGAAGTGTTCTCCTAAACAGAGGCTTTGACACAGCTCCAACATGCAAGTTTCCCATGGGTAGATGAGATGTTTTGTGATGGGTGAGTCAAGAAACAGCCATATGCTGGTTTTGAAATCCAGGCCTCTGAGGAGAGATGCCTGGAAACTAAAGCAATGGATATGATTAGTGCCTAGGGGCCTGTTCTTTCCTTTTTACCTCTGGGGACATCTGTCTATGGGTCTGAGTACAGGTAGGTGCTCAGATGGGCTCAGATTGCCCCTGTTTTACCTGGGAAGCCACCACTAATGAGATGGATCAGGGACTTTGGAGGTTTATCCTTTTAGAAGGGATGTGGCCATTGGAATGGGCACACACAATTCCCTTGGAGAGGGCAAGTACAGTCCTCAGGTTTGGCTCCAGGGGCCTGAGCCTGTAGGTTGTGTAGGCCAGGGCTGTTTGGACAGTTGTCTGAAAACACAAACTTGGCTTATGTTTCAGGTCATAGGTTGGCAGGACTTATCTACAGACCATGAGGAGAATTTTCGGGATTTGAGAAAAGTGCGAGTGTGAGGCTCTTGCTCAAGTTTTTGTCTCTGGATATCGTGTCACTCATGGTCGTGAAATTTCTGGGTGACTTCATGGGAAATGGACGAGTCTTACTCCCTGGTGGTTTGGCCCAGTCCAAAGCTTTTGGGGTCACTCTGTGGGATGGAAGAAGTCCGTTTTTTTTTTTTTTTTGATGTTGTTTTCTTTTTAACCTCAGGTGTCCCACTAGATGAGGGATTCCAGAGTAGAGCCCTGGGGGGGTGGTGATTGGACAATCAGAAATCTGGTTAAAAATTGAGGCCTAGGGACATATCAAGCCCATTATGACATCTAATGGTCCAGTCACTGAGAGGACTTACTAGAGGACAGGACTCATGTTGAGAGTCACAATGCGTGTTTATGCCCTTGTCGCACTCAAGAATGGGCGGGGCCTCAGGGTGAATGCTGGTTTCTCCTACACTGAACGTTGGACAACGTGCCAACCACAAGGTTTCTTACCATGGGTAAGGGGGTGTTCTGATTTCTGCATCACACTCACCCCTGGGCAGTGATTGGAGATAAAGTCTCTGTTCTGAGGCCTGAAAACTGAGGTAGGGAAAAGATGATGACCTAAGGCCATGGCCGGTCTTATGTGCTCAGTGTGCGGTCTGCTTTCCGGGTGTTGGTCAAGAGGTCCGGGCTCAGGTTGTGTCCGACAGTGCATTAGTGCCCAGGTTAGACTGTATAATTTGGGTGAAGTCGAGTGCTGTGGAGGTTTATCCTCATTGAAGGTGCCTGGGCAGCTCATGAGGCAATAATTTTTTTCTAGAGGGCAGGCAGAGTGCTGCATTGTGGGTCCGGAATTGCCAAACTTGAGGGCTTCGGGGTCAGGAGTGTAAGGACGGAAGTCTGAGAAGACAAGCTAGACTTGGGTTTCAGGGCGAGGGCACGGCAGGTACCCCCTGCAGATCTGAACCAATACTCATGCATCTGAAGTCAGGGCGAGGATCAGACGTTGGCTCAGGTTGGAGTTTCCGTGCATGACGGCCGCTTCATGAAGGGAGCGGAATCTCGAGGCCATTGAGGTTTTCCCACGTTGGGAGTTGTGGGATGCCCCCTACAAAGATTCCTTCTGCGGGACAATTGAGACCTGTTGGACAGCTTCAGGACATTCCATATGGAATGACTCCAGAGCACCGTTCGAGGATGGATGCCTGGGAGGCCAGCCTCGCATTCCAATTGTCTCCTAGCAACAAGACAGTTTAGATCTGATGGTTCTGCGGGAGCAACCGGGGTGGCTGAGTTGAAATGGACTTTCCTGAGGATGGGTCCTAATGTGTTTTTGTGTCCATGAGGGCCTTGGAATGGGGCGGTGGCACCGGGACCCTGAAGTACTCTCCTATGCTTTGGACATGGCTCCCATGCACAGGTTTCCTTGTGGAGACGAGATGAGTTCTGCTGGGTGCCTCAGCAAAACCCCTATGCTCGTATTGGAATCAGGCTTTTGAGGAGACATGCCTGTAAACCAAGGCAATGGATCCTATTAGGGCCTAGGGTCCTGTCTGGTTCAATCTTCTCCTCTGGGGACATCCATTTATGGTATGAGTGGAGGTAGATTATCAGCTGGTGTCAGACAGCCCTTGTTTGTTCCGGGCGACCTACACGATTGGGATGGCCTCAGGGACTTTGGAGGTTTCTCCTAATTTGTACGATTTTGGACAATAGAATGGGCAGAATTCCCATGGATTGGTAGGCTCAGTCCTAATGTGTGGCTCCAGGGGCCCCAGCCTGGAGGGTGTGTGGCCCTGGACTTTGAGGACAGAAGTCTGAAAACACAAACTCAGCTTAGGTTTGGGGACGTAGGTATGGCAGGCCCGATCTACAAACCATGAGAAGAACTCTTCAGGTTATGAAGAAAGTGCGAGTCTGAGGCGCTTGCTCAGGTTTTTGTCTCTGGATTTTGTATCAGCGATGGCACAATCTACAGACCTGAATTGAGATCTCGTGCATCTGAAGTCACGGCGCAGATCAGACGATCGCTCAAGTTGGTGTTTCTGTCCCTGATGGGCCTTTCACGAAGGGTGGCATCACGAGGCCAAAGGGGTTTTCCCACGATGGGATTTGTGAGAAGCTCCAAACTGCAAAGTGTCTTCTGCAGGACAATTGAGACCTGTTGTTTGGCTCCAGGCCAATGATTCTGAGCAGGGTTCTAAGGATGCATGGCTGGGTAGCCCACCTCGCATTCCAATTGTCTCCTAGAAACAAGACAGGTTAGATCTGCTGGATCTGGGGGAGCAACCGAGGAGGCTGAGTTGAAATGGACTCTCCTATGGATGGGTCCTAATGTGCTTTTGTGTCGATGGAGACCTTGGAATAAAGCGGTGGCACTGGGGCCCTGAAGTGTTCTCCTAAACAGAGGCTTTGACACAGCTCCAACGTGCAAGTTTCCCATGGGTAGATGAGATGTTTTGTGATGGGTGAGTCAAGAAACAGCCATATGCTGGTTTTGAAATCCAGGCCTCTGAGGAGAGATGCCTGGAAACTAAAGCAATGGATATGATTAGTGCCTAGGGGCCTGTTCTTTCCTTTTTACCTCTGCGGACATCTGTCTATGGGTCTGAGTACAGGTAGGTGCTCAGATGGGCTCAGATTGCCCCTGTTTTACCTGGGAAGCCACCACTAATGAGATGGATCAGGGACTTTGGAGGTTTATCCTTTTAGAAGGGATGTGGCCATTGGAATGGGCACACACAATTCCCTTGGAGAGGGCAAGTACAGTCCTCAGGTTTGGCTCCAGGGGCCTGAGCCTGTAGGTTGTGTAGGCCAGGGCTGTTTGGACAGTTGTCTGAAAACACAAACTTGGCTTATGTTTCAGGTCATAGGTTGGCAGGACTTATCTACAGACCATGAGGAGAATTTTCGGGATTTGAGAAAAGTGCGAGTGTGAGGCTCTTGCTCAAGTTTTTGTCTCTGGATATCGTGTCACTCATGGTCGTGAAATTTCTGGGTGACTTCATGGGAAATGGACGAGTCTTACTCCCTGGTGGTTTGGCCCAGTCCAAAGCTTTTGGGGTCACTCTGTGGGATGGAAGAAGTCCGTTTTTTTTTTTTTTTGATGTTGTTTTCTTTTTAACCTCAGGTGTCCCACTAGATGAGGGATTCCAGAGTAGAGCCCTGGGGGGGTGGTGATTGGACAATCAGAAATCTGGTTAAAAATTGAGGCCTAGGGACATATCAAGCCCATTATGACATCTAATGGTCCAGTCACTGAGAGGACTTACTAGAGGACAGGACTCATGTTGAGAGTCACAATGCGTGTTTATGCCCTTGTCGCACTCAAGAATGGGCGGGGCCTCAGGGTGAATGCTGGTTTCTCCTACACTGAACGTTGGACAACGTGCCAACCACAAGGTTTCTTACCATGGGTAAGGGGGTGTTCTGATTTCTGCATCACACTCACCCCTGGGCAGTGATTGGAGATAAAGTCTCTGTTCTGAGGCCTGAAAACTGAGGTAGGGAAAAGATGATGACCTAAGGCCATGGCCGGTCTTATGTGCTCAGTGTGCGGTCTGCTTTCCGGGTGTTGGTCAAGAGGTCCGGGCTCAGGTTGTGTCCGACAGTGCATTAGTGCCCAGGTTAGACTGTATAATTTGGGTGAAGTCGAGTGCTGTGGAGGTTTATCCTCATTGAAGGTGCCTGGGCAGCTCATGAGGCAATAATTTTTTTCTAGAGGGCAGGCAGAGTGCTGCATTGTGGGTCCGGAATTGCCAAACTTGAGGGCTTCGGGGTCAGGAGTGTAAGGACGGAAGTCTGAGAAGACAAGCTAGACTTGGGTTTCAGGGCGAGGGCACGGCAGGTACCCCCTGCAGATCTGAACCAATACTCATGCATCTGAAGTCAGGGCGAGGATCAGACGTTGGCTCAGGTTGGAGTTTCCGTGCATGACGGCCGCTTCATGAAGGGAGCGGAATCTCGAGGCCATTGAGGTTTTCCCACGTTGGGAGTTGTGGGATGCCCCCTACAAAGATTCCTTCTGCGGGACAATTGAGACCTGTTGGACAGCTTCAGGACATTCCATATGGAATGACTCCAGAGCACCGTTCGAGGATGGATGCCTGGGAGGCCAGCCTCGCATTCCAATTGTCTCCTAGCAACAAGACAGTTTAGATCTGATGGTTCTGCGGGAGCAACCGGGGTGGCTGAGTTGAAATGGACTTTCCTGAGGATGGGTCCTAATGTGTTTTTGTGTCCATGAGGGCCTTGGAATGGGGCGGTGGCAGCGGGACCCTGAAGTACTCTCCTATGCTTTGGACATGGCTCCCATGCACAGGTTTCCTTGTGGAGACGAGATGAGTTCTGCTGGGTGCCTCAGCAAAACCCCTATGCTCGTATTGGAATCAGGCTTTTGAGGAGATATGCCTGTAAACCAAGGCAATGGATCCTATTAGGGCCTAGGGTCCTGTCTGGTTCAATCTTCTCCTCTGGGGACATCCATTTATGGTATGAGTGGAGGTAGATTATCAGCTGGTTTCAGACAGCCCTTGTTTGTTCCGGGCGACCTACACGATTGGGATGGCCTCAGGGACTTTGGAGGTTTCTCCTAATTTGTACGATTTTGGACAATAGAATGGGCAGAATTCCCATGGATTGGTAGGCTCAGTCCTAATGTGTGGCTCCAGGGGCCCCAGCCTGGAGGGTGTGTGGCCCTGGACTTTGAGGACAGAAGTCTGAAAACACAAACTCAGCTTAGGTTTGGGGACGTAGGTATGGCAGGCCCGATCTACAAACCATGAGAAGAACTCTTCAGGTTATGAAGAAAGTGCGAGTCTGAGGCGCTTGCTCAGGTTTTTGTCTCTGGATTTTGTATCAGCGATGGCACAATCTACAGACCTGAATTGAGATCTCGTGCATCTGAAGTCACGGCGCAGATCAGACGATCGCTCAAGTTGGTGTTTCTGTCCCTGATGGACCTTTCACGAAGGGTGGCATCACGAGGCCAAAGGGGTTTTCCCACGATGGGATTTGTGAGAAGCTCCAAACTGCAAAGTGTCTTCTGCAGGACAATTGAGACCTGTTGTTTGGCTCCAGGCCAATGATTCTGAGCAGGGTTCTAAGGATGCATGGCTGGGTAGCCCACCTCGCATTCCAATTGTCTCCTAGAAACAAGACAGGTTAGATCTGCTGGATCTGGGGGAGCAACCGAGGAGGCTGAGTTGAAATGGACTCTCCTATGGATGGGTCCTAATGTGCTTTTGTGTCGATGGAGACCTTGGAATAAAGCGGTGGCACTGGGGCCCTGAAGTGTTCTCCTAAACAGAGGCTTTGACACAGCTCCAACGTGCAAGTTTCCCATGGGTAGATGAGATGTTTTGTGATGGGTGAGTCAAGAAACAGCCATATACTGGTTTTGAAATCCAGGCCTCTGAGGAGAGATGCCTGGAAACTAAAGCAATGGATATGATTAGTGCCTAGGGGCCTGTTCTTTCCTTTTTACCTCTGGGGACATCTGTCTATGGGTCTGAGTACAGGTAGGTGCTCAGATGGGCTCAGATTGCCCCTGTTTTACCTGGGAAGCCACCACTAATGAGATGGATCAGGGACTTTGGAGGTTTATCCTTTTAGAAGGGATGTGGCCATTGGAATGGGCACACACAATTCCCTTGGAGAGGGCAAGTACAGTCCTCAGGTTTGGCTCCAGGGGCCTGAGCCTGTAGGTTGTGTAGGCCAGGGCTGTTTGGACAGTTGTCTGAAAACACAAACTTGGCTTATGTTTCAGGTCATAGGTTGGCAGGACTTATCTACAGACCATGAGGAGAATTTTCGGGATTTGAGAAAAGTGCGAGTGTGAGGCTCTTGCTCAAGTTTTTGTCTCTGGATATCGTGTCACTCATGGTCGTGAAATTTCTGGGTGACTTCATGGGAAATGGACGAGTCTTACTCCCTGGTGGTTTGGCCCAGTCCAAAGCTTTTGGGGTCACTCTGTGGGATGGAAGAAGTCCGTTTTTTTTTTTTTTTTTGATGTTGTTTTCTTTTTAACCTCAGGTGTCCCACCAAATGAGGGATTCCAGAGTAGAGCCCTGGGGGGGTGGTGATTGGACAATCAGAAATCTGGTTAAAAATTGAGGCCTAGGGACATATCAAGCCCATTATGACATCTAATGGTCCAGTCACTGAGAGGACTTACTAGAGGACAGGACTCATGTTGAGAGTCACAATGCGTGTTTATGCCCTTGTCGCACTCAAGAATGGGCGGGGCCTCAGGGTGAATGCTGGTTTCTCCTACACTGAACGTTGGACAACGTGCCAACCACAAGGTTTCTTACCATGGGTAAGGGGGTGTTCTGATTTCTGCATCACACTCACCCCTGGGCAGTGATTGGAGATAAAGTCTCTGTTCTGAGGCCTGAAAACTGAGGTAGGGAAAAGATGATGACCTAAGGCCATGGCCGGTCTTATGTGCTCAGTGTGCGGTCTGCTTTCCGGGTGTTGGTCAAGAGGTCCGGGCTCAGGTTGTGTCCGACAGTGCATTAGTGCCCAGGTTAGACTGTATAATTTGGGTGAAGTCGAGTGCTGTGGAGGTTTATCCTCATTGAAGGTGCCTGGGCAGCTCATGAGGCAATAATTTTTTTCTAGAGGGCAGGCAGAGTGCTGCATTGTGGGTCCGGAATTGCCAAACTTGAGGGCTTCGGGGTCAGGAGTGTAAGGACGGAAGTCTGAGAAGACAAGCTAGACTTGGGTTTCAGGGCGAGGGCACGGCAGGTACCCCCTGCAGATCTGAACCAATACTCATGCATCTGAAGTCAGGGCGAGGATCAGACGTTGGCTCAGGTTGGAGTTTCCGTGCATGACGGCCGCTTCATGAAGGGAGCGGAATCTCGAGGCCATTGAGGTTTTCCCACGTTGGGAGTTGTGGGATGCCCCCTACAAAGATTCCTTCTGCGGGACAATTGAGACCTGTTGGACAGCTTCAGGACATTCCATATGGAATGACTCCAGAGCACCGTTCGAGGATGGATGCCTGGGAGGCCAGCCTCGCATTCCAATTGTCTCCTAGCAACAAGACAGTTTAGATCTGATGGTTCTGCGGGAGCAACCGGGGTGGCTGAGTTGAAATGGACTTTCCTGAGGATGGGTCCTAATGTGTTTTTGTGTCCATGAGGGCCTTGGAATGGGGCGGTGGCACCGGGACCCTGAAGTACTCTCCTATGCTTTGGACATGGCTCCCATGCACAGGTTTCCTTGTGGAGACGAGATGAGTTCTGCTGGGTGCCTCAGCAAAACCCCTATGCTCGTATTGGAATCAGGCTTTTGAGGAGACATGCCTGTAAACCAAGGCAATGGATCCTATTAGGGCCTAGGGTCCTGTCTGGTTCAATCTTCTCCTCTGGGGACATCCATTTATGGTATGAGTGGAGGTAGATTATCAGCTGGTGTCAGACAGCCCTTGTTTGTTCCGGGCGACCTACACGATTGGGATGGCCTCAGGGACTTTGGAGGTTTCTCCTAATTTGTACGATTTTGGACAATAGAATGGGCAGAATTCCCATGGATTGGTAGGCTCAGTCCTAATGTGTGGCTCCAGGGGCCCCAGCCTGGAGGGTGTGTGGCCCTGGACTTTGAGGACAGAAGTCTGAAAACACAAACTCAGCTTAGGTTTGGGGACGTAGGTATGGCAGGCCCGATCTACAAACCATGAGAAGAACTCTTCAGGTTATGAAGAAAGTGCGAGTCTGAGGCGCTTGCTCAGGTTTTTGTCTCTGGATTTTGTATCAGCGATGGCACAATCTACAGACCTGAATTGAGATCTCGTGCATCTGAAGTCACGGCGCAGATCAGACGATCGCTCAAGTTGGTGTTTCTGTCCCTGATGGACCTTTCACGAAGGGTGGCATCACGAGGCCAAAGGGGTTTTCCCACGATGGGATTTGTGAGAAGCTCCAAACTGCAAAGTGTCTTCTGCAGGACAATTGAGACCTGTTGTTTGGCTCCAGGCCAATGATTCTGAGCAGGGTTCTAAGGATGCATGGCTGGGTAGCCCACCTCGCATTCCAATTGTCTCCTAGAAACAAGACAGGTTAGATCTGCTGGATCTGGGGGAGCAACCGAGGAGGCTGAGTTGAAATGGACTCTCCTATGGATGGGTCCTAATGTGCTTTTGTGTCGATGGAGACCTTGGAATAAAGCGGTGGCACTGGGGCCCTGAAGTGTTCTCCTAAACAGAGGCTTTGACACAGCTCCAACGTGCAAGTTTCCCATGGGTAGATGAGATGTTTTGTGATGGGTGAGTCAAGAAACAGCCATATGCTGGTTTTGAAATCCAGGCCTCTGAGGAGAGATGCCTGGAAACTAAAGCAATGGATATGATTAGTGCCTAGGGGCCTGTTCTTTCCTTTTTACCTCTGCGGACATCTGTCTATGGGTCTGAGTACAGGTAGGTGCTCAGATGGGCTCAGATTGCCCCTGTTTTACCTGGGAAGCCACCACTAATGAGATGGATCAGGGACTTTGGAGGTTTATCCTTTTAGAAGGGATGTGGCCATTGGAATGGGCACACACAATTCCCTTGGAGAGGGCAAGTACAGTCCTCAGGTTTGGCTCCAGGGGCCTGAGCCTGTAGGTTGTGTAGGCCAGGGCTGTTTGGACAGTTGTCTGAAAACACAAACTTGGCTTATGTTTCAGGTCATAGGTTGGCAGGACTTATCTACAGACCATGAGGAGAATTTTCGGGATTTGAGAAAAGTGCGAGTGTGAGGCTCTTGCTCAAGTTTTTGTCTCTGGATATCGTGTCACTCATGGTCGTGAAATTTCTGGGTGACTTCATGGGAAATGGACGAGTCTTACTCCCTGGTGGTTTGGCCCAGTCCAAAGCTTTTGGGGTCACTCTGTGGGATGGAAGAAGTCCGTTTTTTTTTTTTTGATGTTGTTTTCTTTTTAACCTCAGGTGTCCCACCAAATGAGGGATTCCAGAGTAGAGCCCTGGGGGGGTGGTGATTGGACAATCAGAAATCTGGTTAAAAATTGAGGCCTAGGGACATATCAAGCCCATTATGACATCTAATGGTCCAGTCACTGAGAGGACTTACTAGAGGACAGGACTCATGTTGAGAGTCACAATGCGTGTTTATGCCCTTGTCGCACTCAAGAATGGGCGGGGCCTCAGGGTGAATGCTGGTTTCTCCTACACTGAACGTTGGACAACGTGCCAACCACAAGGTTTCTTACCATGGGTAAGGGGGTGTTCTGATTTCTGCATCACACTCACCCCTGGGCAGTGATTGGAGATAAAGTCTCTGTTCTGAGGCCTGAAAACTGAGGTAGGGAAAAGATGATGACCTAAGGCCATGGCCGGTCTTATGTGCTCAGTGTGCGGTCTGCTTTCCGGGTGTTGGTCAAGAGGTCCGGGCTCAGGTTGTGTCCGACAGTGCATTAGTGCCCAGGTTAGACTGTATAATTTGGGTGAAGTCGAGTGCTGTGGAGGTTTATCCTCATTGAAGGTGCCTGGGCAGCTCATGAGGCAATAATTTTTTTCTAGAGGGCAGGCAGAGTGCTGCATTGTGGGTCCGGAATTGCCAAACTTGAGGGCTTCGGGGTCAGGAGTGTAAGGACGGAAGTCTGAGAAGACAAGCTAGACTTGGGTTTCAGGGCGAGGGCACGGCAGGTACCCCCTGCAGATCTGAACCAATACTCATGCATCTGAAGTCAGGGCGAGGATCAGACGTTGGCTCAGGTTGGAGTTTCCGTGCATGACGGCCGCTTCATGAAGGGAGCGGAATCTCGAGGCCATTGAGGTTTTCCCACGTTGGGAGTTGTGGGATGCCCCCTACAAAGATTCCTTCTGCGGGACAATTGAGACCTGTTGGACAGCTTCAGGACATTCCATATGGAATGACTCCAGAGCACCGTTCGAGGATGGATGCCTGGGAGGCCAGCCTCGCATTCCAATTGTCTCCTAGCAACAAGACAGTTTAGATCTGATGGTTCTGCGGGAGCAACCGGGGTGGCTGAGTTGAAATGGACTTTCCTGAGGATGGGTCCTAATGTGTTTTTGTGTCCATGAGGGCCTTGGAATGGGGCGGTGGCACCGGGACCCTGAAGTACTCTCCTATGCTTTGGACATGGCTCCCATGCACAGGTTTCCTTGTGGAGACGAGATGAGTTCTGCTGGGTGCCTCAGCAAAACCCCTATGCTCGTATTGGAATCAGGCTTTTGAGGAGACATGCCTGTAAACCAAGGCAATGGATCCTATTAGGGCCTAGGGTCCTGTCTGGTTCAATCTTCTCCTCTGGGGACATCCATTTATGGTATGAGTGGAGGTAGATTATCAGCTGGTGTCAGACAGCCCTTGTTTGTTCCGGGCGACCTACACGATTGGGATGGCCTCAGGGACTTTGGAGGTTTCTCCTAATTTGTACGATTTTGGACAATAGAATGGGCAGAATTCCCATGGATTGGTAGGCTCAGTCCTAATGTGTGGCTCCAGGGGCCCCAGCCTGGAGGGTGTGTGGCCCTGGACTTTGAGGACAGAAGTCTGAAAACACAAACTCAGCTTAGGTTTGGGGACGTAGGTATGGCAGGCCCGATCTACAAACCATGAGAAGAACTCTTCAGGTTATGAAGAAAGTGCGAGTCTGAGGCGCTTGCTCAGGTTTTTGTCTCTGGATTTTGTATCAGCGATGGCACAATCTACAGACCTGAATTGGGATCTCGTGCATCTGAAGTCACGGCGCAGATCAGACGATCGCTCAAGTTGGTGTTTCTGTCCCTGATGGACCTTTCACGAAGGGTGGCATCACGAGGCCAAAGGGGTTTTCCCACGATGGGATTTGTGAGAAGCTCCAAACTGCAAAGTGTCTTCTGCAGGACAATTGAGACCTGTTGTTTGGCTCCAGGCCAATGATTCTGAGCAGGGTTCTAAGGATGCATGGCTGGGTAGCCCACCTCGCATTCCAATTGTCTCCTAGAAACAAGACAGGTTAGATCTGCTGGATCTGGGGGAGCAACCGAGGAGGCTGAGTTGAAATGGACTCTCCTATGGATGGGTCCTAATGTGCTTTTGTGTCGATGGAGACCTTGGAATAAAGCGGTGGCACTGGGGCCCTGAAGTGTTCTCCTAAACAGAGGCTTTGACACAGCTCCAACGTGCAAGTTTCCCATGGGTAGATGAGATGTTTTGTGATGGGTGAGTCAAGAAACAGCCATATGCTGGTTTTGAAATCCAGGCCTCTGAGGAGAGATGCCTGGAAACTAAAGCAATGGATATGATTAGTGCCTAGGGGCCTGTTCTTTCCTTTTTACCTCTGGGGACATCTGTCTATGGGTCTGAGTACAGGTAGGTGCTCAGATGGGCTCAGATTGCCCCTGTTTTACCTGGGAAGCCACCACTAATGAGATGGATCAGGGACTTTGGAGGTTTATCCTTTTAGAAGGGATGTGGCCATTGGAATGGGCACACACAATTCCCTTGGAGAGGGCAAGTACAGTCCTCAGGTTTGGCTCCAGGGGCCTGAGCCTGTAGGTTGTGTAGGCCAGGGCTGTTTGGACAGTTGTCTGAAAACACAAACTTGGCTTATGTTTCAGGTCATAGGTTGGCAGGACTTATCTACAGACCATGAGGAGAATTTTCGGGATTTGAGAAAAGTGCGAGTGTGAGGCTCTTGCTCAAGTTTTTGTCTCTGGATATCGTGTCACTCATGGTCGTGAAATTTCTGGGTGACTTCATGGGAAATGGACGAGTCTTACTCCCTGGTGGTTTGGCCCAGTCCAAAGCTTTTGGGGTCACTCTGTGGGATGGAAGAAGTCCGTTTTTTTTTTTTTGATGTTGTTTTCTTTTTAACCTCAGGTGTCCCACCAAATGAGGGATTCCAGAGTAGAGCCCTGGGGGGGTGGTGATTGGACAATCAGAAATCTGGTTAAAAATTGAGGCCTAGGGACATATCAAGCCCATTATGACATCTAATGGTCCAGTCACTGAGAGGACTTACTAGAGGACAGGACTCATGTTGAGAGTCACAATGCGTGTTTATGCCCTTGTCGCACTCAAGAATGGGCGGGGCCTCAGGGTGAATGCTGGTTTCTCCTACACTGAACGTTGGACAACGTGCCAACCACAAGGTTTCTTACCATGGGTAAGGGGGTGTTCTGATTTCTGCATCACACTCACCCCTGGGCAGTGATTGGAGATAAAGTCTCTGTTCTGAGGCCTGAAAACTGAGGTAGGGAAAAGATGATGACCTAAGGCCATGGCCGGTCTTATGTGCTCAGTGTGCGGTCTGCTTTCCGGGTGTTGGTCAAGAGGTCCGGGCTCAGGTTGTGTCCGACAGTGCATTAGTGCCCAGGTTAGACTGTATAATTTGGGTGAAGTCGAGTGCTGTGGAGGTTTATCCTCATTGAAGGTGCCTGGGCAGCTCATGAGGCAATAATTTTTTTCTAGAGGGCAGGCAGAGTGCTGCATTGTGGGTCCGGAATTGCCAAACTTGAGGGCTTCGGGGTCAGGAGTGTAAGGACGGAAGTCTGAGAAGACAAGCTAGACTTGGGTTTCAGGGCGAGGGCACGGCAGGTACCCCCTGCAGATCTGAACCAATACTCATGCATCTGAAGTCAGGGCGAGGATCAGACGTTGGCTCAGGTTGGAGTTTCCGTGCATGACGGCCGCTTCATGAAGGGAGCGGAATCTCGAGGCCATTGAGGTTTTCCCACGTTGGGAGTTGTGGGATGCCCCCTACAAAGATTCCTTCTGCGGGACAATTGAGACCTGTTGGACAGCTTCAGGACATTCCATATGGAATGACTCCAGAGCACCGTTCGAGGATGGATGCCTGGGAGGCCAGCCTCGCATTCCAATTGTCTCCTAGCAACAAGACAGTTTAGATCTGATGGTTCTGCGGGAGCAACCGGGGTGGCTGAGTTGAAATGGACTTTCCTGAGGATGGGTCCTAATGTGTTTTTGTGTCCATGAGGGCCTTGGAATGGGGCGGTGGCACCGGGACCCTGAAGTACTCTCCTATGCTTTGGACATGGCTCCCATGCACAGGTTTCCTTGTGGAGACGAGATGAGTTCTGCTGGGTGCCTCAGCAAAACCCCTATGCTCGTATTGGAATCAGGCTTTTGAGGAGACATGCCTGTAAACCAAGGCAATGGATCCTATTAGGGCCTAGGGTCCTGTCTGGTTCAATCTTCTCCTCTGGGGACATCCATTTATGGTATGAGTGGAGGTAGATTATCAGCTGGTGTCAGACAGCCCTTGTTTGTTCCGGGCGACCTACACGATTGGGATGGCCTCAGGGACTTTGGAGGTTTCTCCTAATTTGTACGATTTTGGACAATAGAATGGGCAGAATTCCCATGGATTGGTAGGCTCAGTCCTAATGTGTGGCTCCAGGGGCCCCAGCCTGGAGGGTGTGTGGCCCTGGACTTTGAGGACAGAAGTCTGAAAACACAAACTCAGCTTAGGTTTGGGGACGTAGGTATGGCAGGCCCGATCTACAAACCATGAGAAGAACTCTTCAGGTTATGAAGAAAGTGCGAGTCTGAGGCGCTTGCTCAGGTTTTTGTCTCTGGATTTTGTATCAGCGATGGCACAATCTACAGACCTGAATTGGGATCTCGTGCATCTGAAGTCACGGCGCAGATCAGACGATCGCTCAAGTTGGTGTTTCTGTCCCTGATGGACCTTTCACGAAGGGTGGCATCACGAGGCCAAAGGGGTTTTCCCACGATGGGATTTGTGAGAAGCTCCAAACTGCAAAGTGTCTTCTGCAGGACAATTGAGACCTGTTGTTTGGCTCCAGGCCAATGATTCTGAGCAGGGTTCTAAGGATGCATGGCTGGGTAGCCCACCTCGCATTCCAATTGTCTCCTAGAAACAAGACAGGTTAGATCTGCTGGATCTGGGGGAGCAACCGAGGAGGCTGAGTTGAAATGGACTCTCCTATGGATGGGTCCTAATGTGCTTTTGTGTCGATGGAGACCTTGGAATAAAGCGGTGGCACTGGGGCCCTGAAGTGTTCTCCTAAACAGAGGCTTCGACACAGCTCCAACGTGCAAGTTTCCCATGGGTAGATGAGATGTTTTGTGATGGGTGAGTCGAGAAACAGCCATATGCTGGTTTTGAAATCCAGGCCTCTGAGGAGAGATGCCTGGAAACTAAAGCAATGGATATGATTAGTGCCTAGGGGCCTGTTCTTTCCTTTTTACCTCTGGGGACATCTGTCTATGGGTCTGAGTACAGGTAGGTGCTCAGATGGGCTCAGATTGCCCCTGTTTTACCTGGGAAGCCACCACTAATGAGATGGATCAGGGACTTTGGAGGTTTATCCTTTTAGAAGGGATGTGGCCATTGGAATGGGCACACACAATTCCCTTGGAGAGGGCAAGTACAGTCCTCAGGTTTGGCTCCAGGGGCCTGAGCCTGTAGGTTGTGTAGGCCAGGGCTGTTTGGACAGTTGTCTGAAAACACAAACTTGGCTTATGTTTCAGGTCATAGGTTGGCAGGACTTATCTACAGACCATGAGGAGAATTTTCGGGATTTGAGAAAAGTGCGAGTGTGAGGCTCTTGCTCAAGTTTTTGTCTCTGGATATCGTGTCACTCATGGTCGTGAAATTTCTGGGTGACTTCATGGGAAATGGACGAGTCTTACTCCCTGGTGGTTTGGCCCAGTCCAAAGCTTTTGGGGTCACTCTGTGGGATGGAAGAAGTCCGTTTTTTTTTTTTTGATGTTGTTTTCTTTTTAACCTCAGGTGTCCCACCAAATGAGGGATTCCAGAGTAGAGCCCTGGGGGGGTGGTGATTGGACAATCAGAAATCTGGTTAAAAATTGAGGCCTAGGGACATATCAAGCCCATTATGACATCTAATGGTCCAGTCACTGAGAGGACTTACTAGAGGACAGGACTCATGTTGAGAGTCACAATGCGTGTTTATGCCCTTGTCGCACTCAAGAATGGGCGGGGCCTCAGGGTGAATGCTGGTTTCTCCTACACTGAACGTTGGACAACGTGCCAACCACAAGGTTTCTTACCATGGGTAAGGGGGTGTTCTGATTTCTGCATCACACTCACCCCTGGGCAGTGATTGGAGATAAAGTCTCTGTTCTGAGGCCTGAAAACTGAGGTAGGGAAAAGATGATGACCTAAGGCCATGGCCGGTCTTATGTGCTCAGTGTGCGGTCTGCTTTCCGGGTGTTGGTCAAGAGGTCCGGGCTCAGGTTGTGTCCGACAGTGCATTAGTGCCCAGGTTAGACTGTATAATTTGGGTGAAGTCGAGTGCTGTGGAGGTTTATCCTCATTGAAGGTGCCTGGGCAGCTCATGAGGCAATAATTTTTTTCTAGAGGGCAGGCAGAGTGCTGCATTGTGGGTCCGGAATTGCCAAACTTGAGGGCTTCGGGGTCAGGAGTGTAAGGACGGAAGTCTGAGAAGACAAGCTAGACTTGGGTTTCAGGGCGAGTGCACGGCAGGTACCCCCTGCAGATCTGAACCAATACTCATGCATCTGAAGTCAGGGCGAGGATCAGACGTTGGCTCAGGTTGGAGTTTCCGTGCATGACGGCCGCTTCATGAAGGGAGCGGAATCTCGAGGCCATTGAGGTTTTCCCACGTTGGGAGTTGTGGGATGCCCCCTACAAAGATTCCTTCTGCGGGACAATTGAGACCTGTTGGACAGCTTCAGGACATTCCATATGGAATGACTCCAGAGCACCGTTCGAGGATGGATGCCTGGGAGGCCAGCCTCGCATTCCAATTGTCTCCTAGCAACAAGACAGTTTAGATCTGATGGTTCTGCGGGAGCAACCGGGGTGGCTGAGTTGAAATGGACTTTCCTGAGGATGGGTCCTAATGTGTTTTTGTGTCCATGAGGGCCTTGGAATGGGGCGGTGGCACCGGGACCCTGAAGTACTCTCCTATGCTTTGGACATGGCTCCCATGCACAGGTTTCCTTGTGGAGACGAGATGAGTTCTGCTGGGTGCCTCAGCAAAACCCCTATGCTCGTATTGGAATCAGGCTTTTGAGGAGACATGCCTGTAAACCAAGGCAATGGATCCTATTAGGGCCTAGGGTCCTGTCTGGTTCAATCTTCTCCTCTGGGGACATCCATTTATGGTATGAGTGGAGGTAGATTATCAGCTGGTGTCAGACAGCCCTTGTTTGTTCCGGGCGACCTACACGATTGGGATGGCCTCAGGGACTTTGGAGGTTTCTCCTAATTTGTACGATTTTGGACAATAGAATGGGCAGAATTCCCATGGATTGGTAGGCACAGTCCTAATGTGTGGCTCCAGGGGCCCCAGCCTGGAGGGTGTGTGGCCCTGGACTTTGAGGACAGAAGTCTGAAAACACAAACTCAGCTTAGGTTTGGGGACGTAGGTATGGCAGGCCCGATCTACAAACCATGAGAAGAACTCTTCAGGTTATGAAGAAAGTGCGAGTCTGAGGCACTTGCTCAGGTTTTTGTCTCTGGATTTTGTATCAGCGATGGCACAATCTACAGACCTGAATCGAGATCTCGTGCAACTGAAGTCACGGCGCAGATCAGACGATCGCTCAAGTTGGTGTTTCTGTCCCTGATGGACCTTTCACGAAGGGTGGCATCACGAGGCCAAAGGGGTTTTCCCACGATGGGATTTGTGAGAAGCTCCAAACTGCAAAGTGTCTTCTGCAGGACAATTGAGACCTGTTGTTTGGCTCCAGGCCAATGATTCTGAGCAGGGTTCTAAGGATGCATGGCTGGGTAGCCCACCTCGCATTCCAATTGTCTCCTAGAAACAAGACAGGTTAGATCTGCTGGATCTGGGGGAGCAACCGAGGAGGCTGAGTTGAAATGGACTCTCCTATGGATGGGTCCTAATGTGCTTTTGTGTCGATGGAGACCTTGGAATAAAGCGGTGGCACTGGGGCCCTGAAGTGTTCTCCTAAACAGAGGCTTTGACACAGCTCCAACGTGCAAGTTTCCCATGGTTAGATGAGATGTTTTGTGATGGGTGAGTCAAGAAACAGCCATATGCTGGTTTTGAAATCCAGGCCTCTGAGGAGAGATGCCTGGAAACTAAAGCAATGGATATGATTAGTGCCTAGGGGCCTGTTCTTTCCTTTTTACCTCTGGGGACATCTGTCTATGGGTCTGAGTACAGGTAGGTGCTCAGATGGGCTCAGATTGCCCCTGTTTTACCTGGGAAGCCACCACTAATGAGATGGATCAGGGACTTTGGAGGTTTATCCTTTTAGAAGGGATGTGGCCATTGGAATGGGCACACACAATTCCCTTGGAGAGGGCAAGTACAGTCCTCAGGTTTGGCTCCAGGGGCCTGAGCCTGTAGGTTGTGTAGGCCAGGGCTGTTTGGACAGTTGTCTGAAAACACAAACTTGGCTTATGTTTCAGGTCATAGGTTGGCAGGACTTATCTACAGACCATGAGGAGAATTTTCGGGATTTGAGAAAAGTGCGAGTGTGAGGCTCTTGCTCAAGTTTTTGTCTCTGGATATCGTGTCACTCATGGTCGTGAAATTTCTGGGTGACTTCATGGGAAATGGACGAGTCTTACTCCCTGGTGGTTTGGCCCAGTCCAAAGCTTTTGGGGTCACTCTGTGGGATGGAAGAAGTCCGTTTTTTTTTTTTTTTGATGTTGTTTTCTTTTTAACCTCAGGTGTCCCACCAAATGAGGGATTCCAGAGTAGAGCCCTGGGGGGGTGGTGATTGGACAATCAGAAATCTGGTTAAAAATTGAGGCCTAGGGACATATCAAGCCCATTATGACATCTAATGGTCCAGTCACTGAGAGGACTTACTAGAGGACAGGACTCATGTTGAGAGTCACAATGCGTGTTTATGCCCTTGTCGCACTCAAGAATGGGCGGGGCCTCAGGGTGAATGCTGGTTTCTCCTACACTGAACGTTGGACAACGTGCCAACCACAAGGTTTCTTACCATGGGTAAGGGGGTGTTCTGATTTCTGCATCACACTCACCCCTGGGCAGTGATTGGAGATAAAGTCTCTGTTCTGAGGCCTGAAAACTGAGGTAGGGAAAAGATGATGACCTAAGGCCATGGCCGGTCTTATGTGCTCAGTGTGCGGTCTGCTTTCCGGGTGTTGGTCAAGAGGTCCGGGCTCAGGTTGTGTCCGACAGTGCATTAGTGCCCAGGTTAGACTGTATAATTTGGGTGAAGTCGAGTGCTGTGGAGGTTTATCCTCATTGAAGGTGCCTGGGCAGCTCATGAGGCAATAATTTTTTTCTAGAGGGCAGGCAGAGTGCTGCATTGTGGGTCCGGAATTGCCAAACTTGAGGGCTTCGGGGTCAGGAGTGTAAGGACGGAAGTCTGAGAAGACAAGCTAGACTTGGGTTTCAGGGCGAGGGCACGGCAGGTACCCCCTGCAGATCTGAACCAATACTCATGCATCTGAAGTCAGGGCGAGGATCAGACGTTGGCTCAGGTTGGAGTTTCCGTGCATGACGGCCGCTTCATGAAGGGAGCGGAATCTCGAGGCCATTGAGGTTTTCCCACGTTGGGAGTTGTGGGATGCCCCCTACAAAGATTCCTTCTGCGGGACAATTGAGACCTGTTGGACAGCTTCAGGACATTCCATATGGAATGACTCCAGAGCACCGTTCGAGGATGGATGCCTGGGAGGCCAGCCTCGCATTCCAATTGTCTCCTAGCAACAAGACAGTTTAGATCTGATGGTTCTGCGGGAGCAACCGGGGTGGCTGAGTTGAAATGGACTTTCCTGAGGATGGGTCCTAATGTGTTTTTGTGTCCATGAGGGCCTTGGAATGGGGCGGTGGCACCGGGACCCTGAAGTACTCTCCTATGCTTTGGACATGGCTCCCATGCACAGGTTTCCTTGTGGAGACGAGATGAGTTCTGCTGGGTGCCTCAGCAAAACCCCTATGCTCGTATTGGAATCAGGCTTTTGAGGAGACATGCCTGTAAACCAAGGCAATGGATCCTATTATGGCCTAGGGTCCTGTCTGGTTCAATCTTCTCCTCTGGGGACATCCATTTATGGTATGAGTGGAGGTAGATTATCAGCTGGTGTCAGACAGCCCTTGTTTGTTCCGGGCGACCTACACGATTGGGATGGCCTCAGGGACTTTGGAGGTTTCTCCTAATTTGTACGATTTTGGACAATAGAATGGGCAGAATTCCCATGGATTGGTAGGCACAGTCCTAATGTGTGGCTCCAGGGGCCCCAGCCTGGAGGGTGTGTGGCCCTGGACTTTGAGGACAGAAGTCTGAAAACACAAACTCAGCTTAGGTTTGGGGACGTAGGTATGGCAGGCCCGATCTACAAACCATGAGAAGAACTCTTCAGGTTATGAAGAAAGTGTGAGTCTGAGGCGCTTGCTCAGGTTTTTGTCTCTGGATTTTGTATCAGCGATGGCACAATCTACAGACCTGAATTGAGATCTCGTGCAACTGAAGTCACGGCGCAGATCAGACGATCGCTCAACTTGGTGTTTATGTCCCTGATGGACCTTTCACGAAGGGTGGCATCACGAGGCCAAAGGGGTTTTCCCACGATGGGATTTGTGAGAAGCTCCAAACTGCAAAGTGTCTTCTGCAGGACAATTGAGACCTGTTGTTTGGCTCCAGGCCAATGATTCTGAGCAGGGTTCTAAGGATGCATGGCTGGGTAGCCCACCTCGCATTCCAATTGTCTCCTAGAAACAAGACAGGTTAGATCTGCTGGATCTGGGGGAGCAACCGAGGAGGCTGAGTTGAAATGGACTCTCCTATGGATGGGTCCTAATGTGCTTTTGTGTCGATGGAGACCTTGGAATAAAGCGGTGGCACTGGGGCCCTGAAGTGTTCTCCTAAACAGAGGCTTTGACACAGCTCCAACGTGCAAGTTTCCCATGGGTAGATGAGATGTTTTGTGATGGGTGAGTCAAGAAACAGCCATATGCTGGTTTTGAAATCCAGGCCTCTGAGGAGAGATGCCTGGAAACTAAAGCAATGGATATGATTAGTGCCTAGGGGCCTGTTCTTTCCTTTTTACCTCTGGGGACATCTGTCTATGGGTCTGAGTACAGGTAGGTGCTCAGATGGGCTCAGATTGCCCCTGTTTTACCTGGGAAGCCACCACTAATGAGATGGATCAGGGACTTTGGAGGTTTATCCTTTTAGAAGGGATGTGGCCATTGGAATGGGCACACACAATTCCCTTGGAGAGGGCAAGTACAGTCCTCAGGTTTGGCTCCAGGGGCCTGAGCCTGTAGGTTGTGTAGGCCAGGGCTGTTTGGACAGTTGTCTGAAAACACAAACTTGGCTTATGTTTCAGGTCATAGGTTGGCAGGACTTATCTACAGACCATGAGGAGAATTTTCGGGATTTGAGAAAAGTGCGAGTGTGAGGCTCTTGCTCAAGTTTTTGTCTCTGGATATCGTGTCACTCATGGTCGTGAAATTTCTGGGTGACTTCATGGGAAATGGACGAGTCTTACTCCCTGGTGGTTTGGCCCAGTCCAAAGCTTTTGGGGTCACTCTGTGGGATGGAAGAAGTCCGTTTTTTTTTTTTTTTGATGTTGTTTTCTTTTTAACCTCAGGTGTCCCACCACATGAGGGATTCCAGAGTAGAGCCCTGGGGGGGTGGTGATTGGACAATCAGAAATCTGGTTAAAAATTGAGGCCTAGGGACATATCAAGCCCATTATGACATCTAATGGTCCAGTCACTGAGAGGACTTACTAGAGGACAGGACTCATGTTGAGAGTCACAATGCGTGTTTATGCCCTTGTCGCACTCAAGAATGGGCGGGGCCTCAGGGTGAATGCTGGTTTCTCCTACACTGAACGTTGGACAACGTGCCAACCACAAGGTTTCTTACCATGGGTAAGGGGGTGTTCTGATTTCTGCATCAATCTCACCCCTGGGAAGTGATTGGAGATAAAGTCTCTGTTCTGAGGCCTGAAAACTGAGGTAGGGAAAAGATGATGACCTAAGGCCATGGCCGGTCTTATGTGCTCAGTGTGAGGTCTGCTTTCCGGGTGTTGGTCAAGAGGTCCGGGCTCAGGTTGTGTCCGACAGTGCATTAGTGCCCAGGTTAGACTGTATAATTTGGGTGAAGTCGAGTGCTGTGGAGGTTTATCCTCATTGAAGGTGCCTGGGCAGCTCATGAGGCAATAATTTTTTTCTAGAGGGCAGGCAGAGTGCTGCATTGTGGGTCCGGAATTGCCAAACTTGAGGGCTTCGGGGTCAGGAGTGTAAGGACGGAAGTCTGAGAAGACAAGCTAGACTTGGGTTTCAGGGCGAGGGCACGGCAGGTACCCCCTGCAGATCTGAACCAATACTCATGCATCTGAAGTCAGGGCGAGGATCAGACGTTGGCTCAGGTTGGAGTTTCCGTGCATGACGGCCGCTTCATGAAGGGAGCGGAATCTCGAGGCCATTGAGGTTTTCCCACGTTGGGAGTTGTGGGATGCCCCCTACAAAGATTCCTTCTGCGGGACAATTGAGACCTGTTGGACAGCTTCAGGACATTCCATATGGAATGACTCCAGAGCACCGTTCGAGGATGGATGCCTGGGAGGCCAGCCTCGCATTCCAATTGTCTCCTAGCAACAAGACAGTTTAGATCTGATGGTTCTGCGGGAGCAACCGGGGTGGCTGAGTTGAAATGGACTTTCCTGAGGATGGGTCCTAATGTGTTTTTGTGTCCATGAGGGCCTTGGAATGGGGCGGTGGCACCGGGACCCTGAAGTACTCTCCTATGCTTTGGACATGGCTCCCATGCACAGGTTTCCTTGTGGAGACGAGATGAGTTCTGCTGGGTGCCTCAGCAAAACCCCTATGCTCGTATTGGAATCAGGCTTTTGAGGAGACATGCCTGTAAACCAAGGCAATGGATCCTATTATGGCCTAGGGTCCTGTCTGGTTCAATCTTCTCCTCTGGGGACATCCATTTATGGTATGAGTGGAGGTAGATTATCAGCTGGTGTCAGACAGCCCTTGTTTGTTCCGGGCGACCTACACGATTGGGATGGCCTCAGGGACTTTGGAGGTTTCTCCTAATTTGTACGATTTTGGACAATAGAATGGGCAGAATTCCCATGGATTGGTAGGCTCAGTCCTAATGTGTGGCTCCAGGGGCCCCAGCCTGGAGGGTGTGTGGCCCTGGACTTTGAGGACAGAAGTCTGAAAACACAAACTCAGCTTAGGTTTGGGGACGTAGGTATGGCAGGCCCGATCTACAAACCATGAGAAGAACTCTTCAGGTTATGAAGAAAGTGCGAGTCTGAGGCGCTTGCTCAGGTTTTTGTCTCTGGATTTTGTATCAGCGATGGCACAATCTACAGACCTGAATTGAGATCTCGTGCATCTGAAGTCACGGCGCAGATCAGACGATCGCTCAAGTTGGTGTTTCTGTCCCTGATGGACCTTTCACGAAGGGTGGCATCACGAGGCCAAAGGGGTTTTCCCACGATGGGTTTGTGAGAAGCTCCAAACTGCAAAGTGTCTTCTGCAGGACAATTGAGACCTGTTGTTTGGCTCCAGGCCAATGATTCTGAGCAGGGTTCTAAGGATGCATGGCTGGGTAGCCCACCTCGCATTCCAATTGTCTCCTAGAAACAAGACAGGTTAGATCTGCTGGATCTGGGGGAGCAACCGAGGAGGCTGAGTTGAAATGGACTCTCCTATGGATGGGTCCTAATGTGCTTTTGTGTCGATGGAGACCTTGGAATAAAGCGGTGGCACTGGGGCCCTGAAGTGTTCTCCTAAACAGAGGCTTTGACACAGCTCCAACGTGCAAGTTTCCCATGGGTAGATGAGATGTTTTGTGATGGGTGAGTCAAGAAACAGCCATATGCTGGTTTTGAAATCCAGGCCTCTGAGGAGAGATGCCTGGAAACTAAAGCAATGGATATGATTAGTGCCTAGGGGCCTGTTCTTTCCTTTTTACCTCTGGGGACATCTGTCTATGGGTCTGAGTACAGGTAGGTGCTCAGATGGGCTCAGATTGCCCCTGTTTTACCTGGGAAGCCACCACTAATGAGATGGATCAGGGACTTTGGAGGTTTATCCTTTTAGAAGGGATGTGGCCATTGGAATGGGCACACACAATTCCCTTGGAGAGGGCAAGGACAGTCCTCAGGTTTGGCTCCAGGGGCCTGAGCCTGTAGGTTGTGTAGGCCAGGGCTGTTTGGACAGTTGTCTGAAAACACAAACTTGGCTTATGTTTCAGGTCATAGGTTGGCAGGACTTATCTACAGACCATGAGGAGAATTTTCGGGATTTGAGAAAAGTGCGAGTGTGAGGCTCTTGCTCAAGTTTTTGTCTCTGGATATCGTGTCACTCATGGTCGTGAAATTTCTGGGTGACTTCATGGGAAATGGACGAGTCTTACTCCCTGGTGGTTTGGCCCAGTCCAAAGCTTTTGGGGTCACTCTGTGGGATGGAAGAAGTCCGTTTTTTTTTTTTTTTGATGTTGTTTTCTTTTTACCCTCAGGTGTCCCACCAAATGAGGGATTCCAGAGTAGAGCCCTGGGGGGGTGGTGATTGGACAATCAGAAATCTGGTTAAAAATTGAAGCCTAGGGACATATCAAGCCCATTATGACATCTAATGGTCCAGTCACTGAGAGGACTTACTAGAGGACAGGACTCATGTTGAGAGTCACAATGCGTGTTTATGCCCTTGTCGCACTCAAGAATGGGCGGGGCCTCAGGGTGAATGCTGGTTTCTCCTACACTGAACGTTGGACAACGTGCCAACCACAAGGTTTCTTACCATGGGTAAGGGGGTGTTCTGATTTCTGCATCACACTCACCCCTGGGCAGTGATTGGAGATAAAGTCTCTGTTCTGAGGCCTGAAAACTGAGGTAGGGAAAAGATGATGACCTAAGGCCATGGCCGGTCTTATGTGCTCAGTGTGCGGTCTGCTTTCCGGGTGTTGGTCAAGAGGTCCGGGCTCAGGTTGTGTCCGACAGTGCATTAGTGCCCAGGTTAGACTGTATAATTTGGGTGAAGTCGAGTGCTGTGGAGGTTTATCCTCATTGAAGGTGCCTGGGCAGCTCATGAGGCAATAATTTTTTTCTAGAGGGCAGGCAGAGTGCTGCATTGTGGGTCCGGAATTGCCAAACTTGAGGGCTTCGGGGTCAGGAGTGTAAGGACGGAAGTCTGAGAAGACAAGCTAGACTTGGGTTTCAGGGCGAGGGCACGGCAGGTACCCCCTGCAGATCTGAACCAATACTCATGCATCTGAAGTCAGGGCGAGGATCAGACGTTGGCTCAGGTTGGAGTTTCCGTGCATGACGGCCGCTTCATGAAGGGAGCGGAATCTCGAGGCCATTGAGGTTTTCCCACGTTGGGAGTTGTGGGATGCCCCCTACAAAGATTCCTTCTGCGGGACAATTGAGACCTGTTGGACAGCTTCAGGACATTCCATATGGAATGACTCCAGAGCACCGTTCGAGGATGGATGCCTGGGAGGCCAGCCTCGCATTCCAATTGTCTCCTAGCAACAAGACAGTTTAGATCTGATGGTTCTGCGGGAGCAACCGGGGTGGCTGAGTTGAAATGGACTTTCCTGAGGATGGGTCCTAATGTGTTTTTGTGTCCATGAGGGCCTTGGAATGGGGCGGTGGCACTGGGACCCTGAAGTACTCTCCTATGCTTTGGACATGGCTCCCATGCACAGGTTTCCTTGTGGAGACGAGATGAGTTCTGCTGGGTGCCTCAGCAAAACCCCTATGCTCGTATTGGAATCAGGCTTTTGAGGAGACATGCCTGTAAACCAAGGCAATGGATCCTATTATGGCCTAGGGTCCTGTCTGGTTCAATCTTCTCCTCTGGGGACATCCATTTATGGTATGAGTGGAGGTAGATTATCAGCTGGTGTCAGACAGCCCTTGTTTGTTCCGGGCGACCTACACGATTGGGATGGCCTCAGGGACTTTGGAGGTTTCTCCTAATTTGTACGATTTTGGACAATAGAATGGGCAGAATTCCCATGGATTGGTAGGCTCAGTCCTAATGTGTGGCTCCAGGGGCCCCAGCCTGGAGGGTGTGTGGCCCTGGACTTTGAGGACAGAAGTCTGAAAACACAAACTCAGCTTAGGTTTGGGGACGTAGGTATGGCAGGCCCGATCTACAAACCATGAGAAGAACTCTTCAGGTTATGAAGAAAGTGCGAGTCTGAGGCGCTTGCTCAGGTTTTTGTCTCTGGATTTTGTATCAGCGATGGCACAATCTACAGACCTGAATTGAGATCTCGTGCATCTGAAGTCACGGCGCAGATCAGACGATCGCTCAAGTTGGTGTTTCTGTCCCTGATGGGCCTTTCACGAAGGGTGGCATCACGAGGCCAAAGGGGTTTTCCCACGATGGGATTTGTGAGAAGCTCCAAACTGCAAAGTGTCTTCTGCAGGACAATTGAGACCTGTTGTTTGGCTCCAGGCCAATGATTCTGAGCAGGGTTCTAAGGATGCATGGCTGGGTAGCCCACCTCGCATTCCAATTGTCTCCTAGAAACAAGACAGGTTAGATCTGCTGGATCTGGGGGAGCAACCGAGGAGGCTGAGTTGAAATGGACTCTCCTATGGATGGGTCCTAATGTGCTTTTGTGTCGATGGAGACCTTGGAATAAAGCGGTGGCACTGGGGCCCTGAAGTGTTCTCCTAAACAGAGGCTTTGACACAGCTCCAACGTGCAAGTTTCCCATGGGTAGATGAGATGTTTTGTGATGGGTGAGTCAAGAAACAGCCATATGCTGGTTTTGAAATCCAGGCCTCTGAGGAGAGATGCCTGGAAACTAAAGCAATGGATATGATTAGTGCCTAGGGGCCTGTTCTTTCCTTTTTACCTCTGGGGACATCTGTCTATGGGTCTGAGTACAGGTAGGTGCTCAGATGGGCTCAGATTGCCCCTGTTTTACCTGGGAAGCCACCACTAATGAGATGGATCAGGGACTTTGGAGGTTTATCCTTTTAGAAGGGATGTGGCCATTGGAATGGGCACACACAATTCCCTTGGAGAGGGCAAGTACAGTCCTCAGGTTTGGCTCCAGGGGCCTGAGCCTGTAGGTTGTGTAGGCCAGGGCTGTTTGGACAGTTGTCTGAAAACACAAACTTGGCTTATGTTTCAGGTCATAGGTTGGCAGGACTTATCTACAGACCATGAGGAGAATTTTCGGGATTTGAGAAAAGTGCGAGTGTGAGGCTCTTGCTCAAGTTTTTGTCTCTGGATATCGTGTCACTCATGGTCGTGAAATTTCTGGGTGACTTCATGGGAAATGGACGAGTCTTACTCCCTGGTGGTTTGGCCCAGTCCAAAGCTTTTGGGATCACTCTGTGGGATGGAAGAAGTCCGTTTTTTTTTTTTTTTTGATGTTGTTTTCTTTTTAACCTCAGGTGTCCCACTAGATGAGGGATTCCAGAGTAGAGCCCTGGGGGGCGGTGTGACTGGACAATCAGAAATCTGGTTAAATATTGGGGCTTAGGGAAATATCAAGCCCATTATGACATCTAATTGTCCAGTCACTGAGAGGACTTACTAGAGGACAGGACTCATGCTGAGGGTCACAATGCGTGTTTATGCCCTTGTCGCACTCAAGAATGGGCGGGGCCTCAGGGTGAATGCTGGTTTCTCATACACTGAACGTTGGACAACGTGCCAACCACAAGGTTTCTTACCATGGGTAAGGAGGTGTTCTGATTTCTGCATCACACTCTCCCCTGGGCAGTGATTGGAGATAATGTTTCGGTTCTGCGGCCTGAAAACTGAGGTAGGGAAGAGATGATGACCTAAGGCCATGGCGGGGCTTATGGGCTAAGTGTGCGGTCTGCTTTCCGGGTGTTGGTCAGGAGGTCCGGGCTCAGGTTGTGTCCGACAGTGCATTAGTGCCCGGGTTAGACTATATAATTTGGGTGAAGTCGAGTGCTGTGGAGGTTTATCCTCATTGAAGGTGCCTGGGCAGCTCATGAGGCAATAATTTTTTTCTAGAGGGCAGGCAGACTGCTGCATTGTGGGTCTGGAATTGCCAAACTTGAGGGCTTCGGGGTCAGGAGTGTAAGGACAAAAGTCTGAGAAGACAAGCTAGACTTGGGTTTCAGGGCGAGGGCACGGCAGGTACACCCTGCAGATCTGAACCAATACTCATGCATCTGAAGTCAGTGCGAAGATCTGACGTTGGCTCAGGTTGCAGTTTCCGTGCATGACGGCCGCTTCATGAAGGAAGCGGAATCTCCAGGCCATTGAGGTTTTCCCACGCTGGGAGTGGCGGGATGCCCCCTTCAAGGATTCCTTCTGCGCGACAATTGAGACCTGTTGGACAGCTCCAGGACATCCCATATGGAATGACTCCAGAGCACCGTTCGAGGATGGATGCCTGGGAGGCCAGCCTCGCATTCCAATTGTCTCCTAGCAACAAGACAGTTTAGATCTGATGGCTCTGCGGGGACAACCGGGGTGGTTGAGTTGAAGTGGACTTTCCTGAGGATGTGTCCTAATGTGTTTTTGTGTCCATTTGGGCCTTGGAATGGGGCGGTGGCACCGGGACCCTGAAGTACTCTCTTATGCTTTGGACATGGCTCCCATGCACAGGTTTCCTTGTGGAGACGAGATGAGTTCTGATGGGTGCCTCAGAAAACCCCTATGCTCGTATTGGATTCAGGCTTTTGTGGAGACATGCCTGTAAACCAAGGCAAAGGATCCTATTATGGCCTAGGGTCCTGTCTCGTTCAATCTTCTCCTCTGGGGACATCCATTTATGGTATGAGTGGAGGTAGATTATCAGCTGGTGTCAGACAGCCCTTGTTTGTTCCGGGCGACTTACACTATTGGGATGGCCTCAGGGACTTTGGAGGTTTCTCCTAATTTGTACGATTTTGGACAATGGAATGGGCAGAATTCCCATGGATTGGTAGGCACAGTCCTAATGTGTGGCTCCAGGGGCCCCAGCCTGGAGGGTGTGTTGCCCAGGACTTTGAGGACAGAAGTCGAAAGCACAAACTCAGCTTAGGTTTGGGGACGTAGGTATGGCAGGCCCGATCTACAGACCATGAGAAGAACTCTTCAGGATATGAAGAAAGTGCGAGTCTCAGGTGCTTGCTCAATGATTCCTTCTGTGTGACAATTGAGACCTGTTGGGCAGCTCCATGACATCCCATATGGAATGTCTCCAGAGCACCCTTGGAGGATGGATGCCAGGGAAGCCCGCTTCGCAATCCAATTGTCTACTAGCCACAATACAGTTCAGATCGGATCCCTCTACGGATCAACCGGTTTGGCTGAGTTGAAATGGACTTTAGTGAGGATGGGTCCTAAAGTGTGTTTGTGTCCATGAGGGCCTTGAAATGGGGCGGTGGCACTGGGAGCCTGAAGTATTCTCCTAAGCTTTTGACATAGCTCCCATGCACAAGTTTCCTTGTGGAGAGGAGATTTGTTCTGATGGGTGCCTCAGGAAACCCATTATGCTGGTATTGGAATCCAGACTTTTGAAGAGACATGCCTGTAAACCAAAGCAATGTATTCGATTATGGCCTAGGGTCCTGTCTTGTTGATTCTTCTTCTCTGGGGATATTCATCTATGGAATGAGTGGAGGTAGATGCTCACCTGGAGTCAGACCGCCGTTGTTTGTCCCCGGAGAGCTACACTATTGGGATGGCCTCGGGGACTTTGGAGGTTTCTCCTAATTTGTACCATTTTGGAAAATGGAATGGGCAGAATTCCCATGGATTGGGTAGGCACAGTCCTAATGTGTGGCTCAGGGGCCCCAGCCTGAGGGTGTGTGGCCCAGGACTTTGAGGACAGAAGTTTGAAAACACAAACTCAGCTTAGGTTTGGGGATGTAGGTATGGCAGGCCCAATCTACAAATCATGAGAAGAAATCTTCAGGATATGAAGAAAGAGCGAGTCTGAGGCACTTGCTCAGGCTTTTGCATTTGGATTTTATATCAACGATGGCCGTGGAATGTGGGGAGGACTCATGGGCCATGTACGAATCTTCCTCTCTGTGGATTTGGCCCAATCCCAATTTTTTTCGTCAATCTGTGGGATGGGAGGTCTCCATTCAGGTTTATTACCACAGGTGTCCGCACAAAAGAGGAATTCCAAAGCAGAGCCCTGGGGAAGAGTGAAGGGACAACCCAAACTATGGTTAAAAATTGGAGCCTAGGGGCATGGCAGGCCCAATATGCTGTCTCTTCATACAGCCACTGAGAGGCCTTACTTGAGGACTGGGCTCAGGCTGAGGGTCACAATGTGTGTTTGTGACCAATGTGGCTTACAAGCATGGGCGGGGCCTCATGGGCCACACTGGTTTCAACTACACTGAAGTTGGGACAACATGCCAATCACAAGGTCTCTTGCCATGGGGAAGGAATTCTGATTTCTGCATTATTTTCAACCCGGGGCAGGGGTTGGAGATAAGGTCTAGGTTCTGAAGCCTGAAAGACCGCAGTTGGGAAGAGAAGAGGACCTTAAGTCCATGGCGGGTGTGATATACTCAGTGTGCGGTCAGCTGCATGTGTGTTGGTAAGGAGGTTCTGGCTCAGGTTGTGTCAGACAGTGCATTAGTGCCCAGGTTACACTATATAATTTGGGTACAGTCGAGTGCCGTGTAGGTTGATTTGAGGTGCCTGGGCAGCTCATTAGGCAAGATATTTTTTCTAGAGTGCAGGCAGAGTGCTGCATTGTGGGTCCGGAATTGCCAAACTTGAGGGCTTCTGGGCCAGGAGTGTGAGGACAGAAGTCTGAGAACACAAGCTAGACTTGGGCTTCAAGCCGTGGGCATGGCAGGTACCCCCTGCGGAACTGAACCAATATCTCTAGCATCTGAACACATGGCTAGGATCAGACGTTGGCTCAGGTTGGAGTTTCTGTGCATGACTGCCCCTTCATGAACGGAGCGGAATCTCAAGGCCATGGAGGTTTTCCCACGTTGGGAGTTTTGGGATGCCCCCTTCAAGGATTCCTTCTGCGGGATATTTGAGACCTTTTGGGAAGCTCCAGGACATTCCATATGGAATGACTCCAGAGCACCGTTGGAGTATGGATGCCAGGGAAGCCTGCCTCGCATTCCATTTGTCCTCTCACAAAAATTCAGTTGAGATCGGATGGCTCTGCGGGAGCAACGGGGTGGCTGAGTTGAAATGGACTTTCCTGAGGATAGGGCCTAATGTGTGTTTGTGTCAATGAGGGCCTTGGAATGGGGCGGTGGCACCGGGACACTGGAGTATTCTCCTAAGCTTTTGATATAGCCTCCAGCACAAGTTTCCTTGTAGAGACGAGATTTGTTCTGATGGGTGTCTCAGAAAACGCCTTATGCTTGTATTGGAAACCAGGCTTTTGAGGAGACATGCCTGTAAACCAAAGCAATGGATCCGAATATGGCCTAGGGTCCTGTCTGGTTCAATCTTCTTCTCTCGGTATATCCATCTATGGAATGAGTGGAGGTAGATGCTCACCTGGTGTCAGACCGCCCTTGTTTTTCCCCGGAGACCTACACTATTGGGATGGCCTCGGGGACGTTGGAGAGTTCTCCTAATTTGTACGATTTTGGACAATGGAATGAACAGAATTCCCATGGATTGGGTAGGCACAGTCCTAATGTGTGGCTCCAGGGGCCCAAGCCTGGAGGGAGTGTGGCCCAGGACTTTGAGGACAGAAGTCTGAAAAGACAAACTCAGCTTAGTTTTGGGGACTTAGGTATGGCAGGCCCAATCTACAAACCATGAGAAGAACTCTTCAGGAAATGAAGAAAGAGCGAGTCTCAGGCACTTGCTCAGGCTTTTGTCTCTGGATTTTGTATCAAAGATGGCGGAGAATGTGCGGAGGCCTCATGGGCCATGGACGAATCTTCCGCTCTGTGTGTTTGGCCCGGTCCCAATTGTTTTTCGCCAATCTGTGGGATGGGAGGTCTCCTTTCAGGTTTATTACCTCACGTGTCCGAACAAATAGGAATTCCAAAGCAGAGCCATGGGGAAGAGTGAAGGGACAACCCAAACTATGGTTAAAAATTGGGGCCTAGGTTCATGGCAGGCCCAATATGCTGTCTCTTCATTCAGCCCCTGAGAGACCTTACTTGAGCACTGGGCTCAGGATGAGGGTTACAATGTGTGTTGGTGACCAATGTGTCCGCGAGCATGGGCGGGGCCTCATGGGACACACTGGTTTCAACTACACTGGACTTTGGACAACATGCCAAACACAAGGTCTCTTGCCATGGGTAAGGTGTTCTGATTTATGCATCATTTTCAACCCTGGGCAGTGGTTGAAGATAAGGTCTCAGTTCTGAAGCCTGAAAAATCGCAGTTGGCAAGAGATGACGACCTAAGGCCATGGCGGGTGATATGCTCAGTGGGCGGTCAGCTGCCTTGGTGTTGGTCAGGAGGTTCTGGCTCAGGTTGTGTCAGTGCATTAGTGCCCAGGGTAGACTATATAATTTGGGTACAGTCGAGTGCCGTGTAGGTTGATCCTCACTTGAGGTGCCTGGGCAGCTCATTAGGCAAGATATTTTTTCTAGAGGGCAGGCAGAGTGCTGCATTTTGGGTCCGGAATTGCCAAACTTGAGTGCTTCTGGGCCAGGAGTGTGAGGACAGAAGTCTGAGAACACAAGCTAGACTTGGGCTTCAGGCCGAGGGCACGGCAGGTACCCCCTGCAGATCTGAACCAATATCTCAAGAATTTGAAGTCACGGCGAGGATCAGGCTGTGGCCTATGTTGGAGTTTTTGTGCATGAATGCCCCTTCATGAACGGAGTGGAAACTCAGGGCCATGGAGGTTTTTTCACGTTGGGAGTTGTGGGATGCCCCCTTCAAGGATTCCTTCTGCGGGACAATTGAGACCTGTTGGGCAGCTCCAGGACATCCCATATGGAATGACTCCTGAGCACCGTTGGAGGTTGGATGCCAGGGAAGCGAGCATCGCATTCAAATTGTCTCCTAGCAACAAGACAGTTGAGATCGGATGGCTCTGCGGGAGCAACCAGGGTGGCTGATTTGAAATGGACTTTCCTGAGGATGGGGCCTAATGTGTGTTTGTGTCCATGAGGACCTTGGAATGGGGCGGTGGCACCGGGACCATGAAGTATTCTCCTAAGCTTTTGACATAGCTCCCATGCACAAGTTTCCTTGTGGAGACGAGATTTGTTCTGATGGGTGCCTCAGGAAACGCCTTATCCTGGTATTGGAATGCAGGCTTTTGAGGAGACATGACTGTAAACCAAAGCAATGGATCCGATTATGGCCTAGGGTCCTGTCTGGTTCAATCTTCTTTTCTGGGGATATCCATCTATGGAATGAGTGGAGGTAGATGCTCACCTGGAGTCAGACCGCCCTTGTATGTCCCCGGAGACCTACACTATTGGGATGGCCTCGGGGACTTTGGAGATTTCTCCTAATTTGTACGACTTTGGACAACGGAATGGGCAGAATTCCCATGGATTGGGTAGGCACAGTCCTAATGTGTGGCTCCAGGGGCCCCAGCCTGAGGATGTGTGGCCCAGGACTTTGAGGACAGAAGTCTGAAAACACAAACTCAGCTTAGGTTTGGGGACGTAGGTATGGCAGGCCCAATCTACAAATCATGAGAAGAAATCTTTAGGATATGAAGAAAGAGCGAGTCTGAGGCACTTGCTCAGGCTTTTGCATTTGGATTTTATATCAACGATGGCCGTGGAATGTGGGGAGGACTCATGGGCCATGGACGAATCTTCCTCTCTTTGGATTTGGCTGATCCCAATTGTTTTTCATCAATCTGTGGGATGGGAGGTCTCCTTTCAGGTTTATTAACTCAGGTGTTTGAACAAAAGAGGAATTCCAAAGCAGAGCCCTGGGGAAGAGTGAAGGGACAACCCAAACTATGGTTAAAAATTGGGGCCTACGGGCATGGAAGGCACAATAAGCTGTCTCTTCATCCAGCCACTGAGAGGCCTTACTTGAGGGCTGGGCTCAGGCTGAGGGTCACAGTGTGTGTTTGCGACCATTGTGGCACGCGAGCATGGGCGGGGCCTCATGGGCCACACTGGTTTCAACTACACTGGACCTTGGACAACATGCCAATCACAAGGTCTCTTGCCATGGGGAAGGTGTTCTGATTTGTGCATCATTTTCAACCCTGGGCAGTGGTTGGAGATAATGTCTAGGTTCTGAAGCCTGAAAAATCGCAGTTGGGAAGAAATGACGATCTAAGGCGATGACGCGTCTGATATGCTCAGTGTGCGGTCAGCTGCCTGGGTGGTGGTCAGGAGGTTCTGGCCAGGTTGTGTCAGACAGTGCACTAGTGCTCAAGTTAGACTATATAATTTGGGTACAGTCGAGTGCCCTGTAGGTTTATCCTCATTTGAGGTGCCTGGGCACCTCATTAGGCAAGATATGTTTTCTAGAGGGCAGGTAGAGTGCTGCATTGTGGGTCCAGAATTGCCAAACTGGAGGACTTCTGGGCCAGGAGTTTGAGGACAGAAGTCTGAGAACACAAGCTAGACTTGGGCTTCAGGCCGAGGGCACGGTAGGTACCCCCTGCAGATCGGAAACAATATGTCAAGCATCTGAAGTCACGGCGAGGATCAGACGTTGGTTCAGGTTCTGGTTTCTGTGCATGATTGCCCCTTCATGAAAGGAGCGGTATCTCAAGGCCATGGAGCTTTTCCCACGTTGGGAGTTGTGTGATGCCCTCTTCAAGGATTCCTTCTGCGGGACAATTGAGACCTGTTGAGCAGCTCCAGGACATCCCATATGGAATGACTCCAGAGCACTGTTTTAGGATGGATGCCAGGGAAGCCCGCCTCTCATTCCAATTGTCTCCTAGCAACAATACAGTTGAGATCGGATGGCTCTGCGGGAGCAACCGGGGTGGCTGATTTGAAATGGACTTTCCTGAGGATGGGGCCTAAAGTGTGTTTGTGTCCATGAAGGCCTTGGAATGGGGCGGTGGCACCGGGACCCTGAAGTATTCTCCTAAGCTTTTTACATAGCTCCCTTGCACAAGTTTCCTTGTGGAGAGGAGATTTGTTCTGATGGGTGCCTAAGGAAACCCCTTATGCTGATCTTGGAATCCAGGCTCTTGAGGAGACATGCCTGTAAACCAAAGCAATAGATCCGATAATGGCCTAGGATCCTGTCTGGTTCAATCTTCTTTTCTGGGGATATCCGTCTTTGAATGAGTGGAGTTAGATGCTCACCTGGTGTCAGACCGCCCTTGTTGTCCCTGGAGACCTACACTATTGGAATTGCCTCAGAGACTTTGGAGAGTTCTCCTAATTTGTAAGATTTTGGACAATGGAATGGGCAGAATTCCCATGAATTGGGTAGGCGCAGTCCGAATTTGTGGCTCCAGTGGCCCCAGCCTGAGGGTGTGTGGCCCAGGACTGTGAGGACCGAAGTCTGAAAACACAAACTCAGCTTAGGTTTGGGGACGTAGGTATGGCAGGCCCAATCTACAAACCATGAGAAGAACTCTTCAGGATATGAAGAAAGAGCGAGTTTGAGGCACTTGCTCAGGCTTTTGTCTCTGTATTTTATATCAACGATGGCCGTGGAATGTAGGGAGGCCTCATGAGCCATGGACGAATATTCCTCTCTGTGGATTTGGCTCGTTCCCAATTGTTTTTCGTCAATCTGTGGGATGGGAGGTCTCCTTTCAGGTTTATTAACTCAGGTGTCAGAACAAAAGAGGAATTCCAAAGCAGAGATCAGGGGAAGTGTGAAGAGTCAACCCAAACTATGGTTAAAAATTGGGGCCTAGGGGCATGGCAGGCCTAATATGCTGTCTCATCACCCAGCCACCGAGTGGCCTTACTTGAGGGCTGGGCTTAGGCTGAGGCTCACAGTGTGTGTTTGTGACCAATGTGGCCTGAGAGCATGGGCCGGGCCTCATGGGCCACACTGGTTTCAACTACACTGGACCTTGGACAACATACCAATCACAAGGTCTCTTGCCATGGGGAACGTGTTCTGATTTCTGCATCATTTTCAAACCTGGGCAGTGGTTGGAGATAAGGTCTACGTTCTGAAGCCTGAAAAATCGCAGTTGGGAAGAGATGACGACCTAAGGCCATGGCGGGCCTGATATGATCAGTGTGCGGTCAGCTGCCTGGGTGTTGGTCAGGAGGTTCTGGCTCAGGTTGTGTCAGACAGAGCATTAGTGCCCAGGTTAGACTATATAATTTGGGTATAATTTGACTATATAATTCGAGAGCCCTGTAGGTTTATCCTCATTTGAGGTGCCTGGGCACCTCATTACGCAAGATATTTTTTCTAGAGGGCAGGCAGAGTGCTGCATTCGGGACCGGAATTGCCAAACTGGAGGGCGTCTGGGTCAGGAGTGTGAGGACAGAAGTCTGAGAACAAAAGCTAGACTTGGGCTTCAGGCCGAGGGCATGGCAGGTACCCCCTGGAGATTGGAAACAATATCTCAAGCATCTGAAGTCACGGCGAGGATCAGACGTTGGCTCAGGTTGGAGTTTCTGTGCATGACTGCCCCTTCATGAACGGATCGGAATCTAAAGGCCATGGAGATTTTCCCACGTTGGGAGATGTGGGATCCCGCCTTCAAGGATTCTTTCTGCAGGACAATTGAGACCTGTTGGGCAGCTCCAGGACATCCCATATGGAATGACTCCAGAGCACCATTGAAGGATGGATGCCAGGGAAGCCCGTCTCGCATTCCATTTGTCTCCTAGCAACAATACAGTTGAGATCAGATGGCTCTTCGGGAGCAACCGGGGTGGCTGATTTGAAATGGACTTTCCTGAGGATGGGGTCTAACTTGTGTTTGTGTCCATGAGGGGCTTGGAATGGGGCGGTGGCACCGAGACACTGTAGTATTCTCCTAAGCTTTTGACATAGCTCCCAAGCACAAGTTTCCTTGTGCCGACGAGATTTATTCTGATGGGTGCCACAGGAAACCACTTATGCTGGTATTGGAATCCAGGCTTTTGAGGAGACATGCCTGTAAACCAAAGCAATGGATCTGATAATGGCCTAGGGTCCAGTATGGTTCAATCTTCTCTTCTGGGGATATCCATCTATGGAAGAGTGGACGTAGATGCTCACCTGGTGTCAGACCGCCCTTGTTTGTCCCCGGAGACCTACACTATTGGGATGGCCTCAGGGACTTTGGAGATCTCCTAGTTTGTACAATTTTGGACAATGGAATGGGCAGAATTCCCATGGATTGGGTAGGCACAGTCCTAATGTGTGGCTCCAGGGGCCCCAGCCTGCAGGGTGTGTGGCCCAGGACTTTGAGGACAGAAGTCTGATAACACAAACTCAGCTTAGTTTGGGGACGTAGGTATGAAAGGCCCAATCTACAAACCATGAGAAAAACTCTTCAGGATATGAAGAAAGAGCGAGTCTGAGGCACTTGCATAGGATTTTGTGTCTAGATTTTGTATCAACGATGGCGTGGAATGTGGGGATGCCTCATGGGCCATGGACGAATCTTCCTCTCTGTTGATTTGGCCTGGTCCCAAATGTTTTTCGTCAATCTGTGGGATGGGAGGTCTCCTTTCAAGTTTATTACCTCAGGTTTCTGAACAAAAGAGGAATTCCAAAGCAGAGCCCAGGGGAAGAGTGAAGGGACAACCCAAAGTATGGTTAAAAATTGGGGCCTAGGTGCATGGCAGGCCCAATATGCTGTCTCTTCATACAGCCACTGAGAGGCCTTACTTGAGGACTGGGCTCAGGCTGAGGGTCACAATGTGTTTTGTGACCAATGTGGCCCGTGAGCATGGGCGGGGCCTCCTGGGCCACACTGGATCCCAGTACACTAGACTTTGGTCAACATGCTAATCACAAGGTCTCTTGCCATGGGGAAGGTGTTCTGATTTCTGCATGATTTTCAACCCTAGGCAGTGGTTGGGGATAAGGTCTAGGTTCTGAAGCCTGAAAAACCGCAGTTGGAAAGAGATGACGACCTAAGGCCATGGCGGGTCTGATATACTCAATGTGCGCTCTGCTGCCTGGGTGTTGGTCAGGAGGTTCTGGCCCAGGTTGTGTCAAAGGTGCATTTGTGCACAGGTTAGACTATATAATTTGGGTACAGTCGAATGCCGTATAGGTTTATCCTCATTTGAGGTGCCTGGGCAGCTCATTAGGCAAGATATTTTTTCTAGATGGCAGGCAGAGTGCTGCATTGTGCGTCCGGAATTGCCAAACTTGAGGGCTTCCGGGTCGGGAGTGTGAGGAAAGAAGTCTGAGAACACAAACTAGACTTGGGCTTCTGGTAAAGGCACTTCAGGTAACCCCTGCAGATCTGAACCAATATCTCAAGCATCTGAAGTCACGGCGAGGATCAGACGTTGCCACCGGTTGTAATTTCTGTGCTTGACTGCACCTTCATGAACGGAGCGGAATCTCAAGGCCATGGAGGTGTTACCTCGTTGGGAGTTGTGAGATGCCCCCTTCAAGGAATCCTTCTGGGGGACAATTGACCTGTTGGGCAGATCCAAGACATCCCATATGGAATGACTCCAGAGCACCTTTGGAGGAGGGATGCCAGGGAAGCCTGCCTCGCATTACAATTGTCTTCTAGCAACAAGACAGTTGAGATCAAATGGCTCTGCGCGAGGAACCACGGTGGCAGAGTTGAAATGGACTATCCTGAGGATGGGTCCTAATGTGTGTTTGTGTCCATGAGGGCCTTGGAATGGGGTGGTGGCATCGGGACCCAGAAGTATTCTCCTAAGCTTTTGACATAGTTCCCATGCACAAGTTTCCTTGTGGAGAAGAGATTTGTTCTGATGGGTGCCTAAGGAAACCCCTTATGCTGGTATTGGAATCCAGGCATTTTAGGAGACATGCCTGTAAACAAAGCAATGTATCTGATTATAGCCTAGGGTCCTATCTGGTTCAATATTCTTCTCTGGGGATATCCATCTATGGAATTAGTGGAGGTAGATGCAAACCTGGTGTCAGACCGCCCTTGTTTGTCCCCGGAGACCTACACTATTGGGTTGGCCTCGGGGACTTTGGAGAGTTCTCCTAATTTGTATGATTTTGGACAATTGAATGGGCAGAATTCCCATGGATTGGGTAGGCACAGTCCTAATGTGTGACTCCAGTGGCCCCACCCTGGAGGGTGTGTGGCCCAGGTCTTTGAGGACAGAAGTCTGAAAATACAAAATCAGCTTAGTTTTGGGGACGTAGGGATGGCTGGCCCAATCTACAAACCATGAGAAGAACTCTTCAGGATATGAAGAAAGAGCGAGTCTGAGGCATTTGCTCAGGCTTTTGTCTCTGGATTTTGTATCAACGATGGCCGTGGAATGTGGGGAGGACTCATGGCCCATGGACGAATCTTCCTCACTTTGGATTTGGCCCGGTCCCAATGTTTTTCCTCAATCTGTGTGATGGGAGGTCTCCTTTCAGGTTTGTTACCTCAGTTGTCCGAACAACAGAGGAATTCCAAAGCAGATCCCTGGGGAAGAGTGAAGTGACAACCCAAACTATGGTTAAAAATTGTGGCCTAGGGGCATGTCAGGCCCAATATGCTGTCTCTTCATCCAGGCACTGAGAGGCCTTACTTGAGGACTGGCCTCAGGTTGAGGGTCACCATGTGTGTTTGTGACTAATGTGGCCAGCGAGCATGGGCGGGTCCTCATGGGCCACACTGGTTTCAACTACACTGGACTTATGACAACATGCCAATCACAAGGTCTCTTGGCATGGGGAAGGTGTTCTGATTTCTGCATCATTTTCAAACATGGGCAGTGGTTGGAGATAAGGTCTAGGTTCTGAAGCCTGAAAAACCACAGTTTTGAAGAGATGACGACCTAAGTCCATGGCGGGTCTGATATGCTCAGTGTGCAGTCACTTCCTGGGTGTTGGTCCGGAGGTTCTGGCTCAGGTTGTGTCAGACAGTGCATTAGTACCCAGGTTAGACTATATAATTTGGGTACAGTCGAGTGCCGTGTAGGATTATCCTCATTTGAGGTGCCTGGGCAGCTCATTAGACAAGATATTTTTTCTAGAGGGCAGGCAGAGTGCTGCATTGTGGTTCCGGAATTGCCAAACATGAGGCCTTCTGGGCCAAGAGTGTGAGGACAGAAGTCTGAGAACTCAAGCTAGACTAGGGCTTCAGGCTGGGTGCACGGCAGGTACCCCCTGCAGATCTGAACCAATATCTCATGCATCTGAAGTCATGGCGAGGATCAGTCCTTTGGTCAGGTTGGAGTTTCTGTGAATGACTACCCCTTCAGGAACGGAGCAGAAACTCAAGGCCATGGAGGTTTTCCCACGTTGGGAGTTGTGGGATACCCCTTCAAGGATTCCTCCTGCGGGACAATTGAGACTTTTTCGGGCAGCACCAGGACATCCCAAATGGAATGACTCCAGAGCACCGTTGGAGGATGGATGACATGAAAGCCCGCCTCGCATTCCAATTGTCTCCTAGCAACAAGACAGTGGGTTTCGGATGGCTCTGCTGTAGCCACCTTGTTGGCTGAGTTGAAATGGACTTTCCTGAGGATGGGGCCTAGTGTGTATGTGTCCATGAGGGCCTTGGAATGGGGCGGTGGCACCGGGACTCTGAAGTATTCTCCTAAGCTTTTGACATAGCTCCCATGCACAAGTTTCCTTGTGGAGACAAGATTTGTTCTGATGGGTGCCTCAGGAACCCCTTTTACTGGTATTGGAATCCAGGCTTTTGAGGAGACATGCCTGTAAACCAAAGCAATGGATCCGATTATGGCCTAGGGTCCTGTCTATTTCAATCTTCTTCTCTGGGGATATCCATCTATGGAATGAGTGGAGGTAGATGATCACCTGGTGTCAGACCGCCCTTGTTTGTCACTGGAGACCTACACTATTGGGATGGGCTCGGGGACTTTGGAGGGTTCTCCTAATTTGTACGATTTTGGACAATGGAATGGGCAGAATTCCCATGGATTGTGTATGCACAGTCCTAATGTGTGGCTCCAGCGACCCCAGCCTGGATGGTGTGTAGCCCAGGACTTTGAGGACATAAGTCTGAAAACAAAAACTCAGCTTAGGTTTGGGGACGTAGGTATGGCAGGCCCAATCTACAAACCATGAGAAGAACTCTTCAGGATATAAAGAAAGAGTGAGTCTGAGGAGATTGCTCAGGCTGTTGTCTCTGGATTTTGTATCAACGATGGCCGTGGATTGTGGGGAGACCTCATGGGCCATGGATGAATTTTCCTCTCTGTGGATTTGGCCCGGTCCCAATTGTTTTTCGTCAATCTGTGGAATAGGAGGTCTCCTTTCAGGTTTGTTACCTCAGGTATCCCCACCAAAGAGAAATTCCAAAGCAAAGCCTTGGGGAAGAGTAAAGGGACAACCAAAGCTATGGTTAAAAATTGGGGCCTAGGGGCATGGCAGGACCAATATGCTGTCTATTCATCCAGCTACTGAGAGGCCTTAATGAGGACTGGGCCAAGGCTGAGGGTCACAATGTGTGTTTGTGACCAATGTGGCCCGCGAGCATTGGCGGGGCCTCATGGGCCACACTGGTTTCAACTACACTGAACTTTGGTCAACATACCAATCACAAGGTCTCTTGCTATGGGTAAGGAGTTCTGTTTTCTGCATCATTTTCAACCCTGGGCAGTTTTTGGAGATAACGTCTAGGTTCTGAAGCCTGAAAACCGCAGTGTGGAAGAGATGATGACCTAAGGCCACGGCGGGTCTGACGTGCTCACTGTGCGGTCAGCTGCCTGCGTGTTGGTCAGGAGGTTCTGGCTCAGGTTGTGTCAGAGAGTGCATTAGAGCCCAGGTTAGACTATATAATTTGGGTACAGTTGAGGGCCGTGTAGGTTTATCCTCATTTGAGGTACCTGGGCAACTCATTAGGCAAGTAATTTTTCTAGAGGGCAGGCAGAGTGCTGCATTGTTGGTCCGGAATTGCCAAACTTGATGTATTCTGGGGCAGGAGCGTGAGGACAGATGTCTGAGAAAACAAGCTAGACTTGGGCTTCAGGCCGAGGGCAAGGAAGGTACCCCCTGCAGATCTGAACCAATATCTCATGCATCTGACGTCACGGCGAGGATCAGACGTTGGCTCAGGTTGGAGTTTCTGTGCATGACTGGCCCTTCATGAACGGAGCGGAAACACAATGCCATGGAGGTTTTCCCACGTTGGGAGTTGTGGGATGCCCCCTTCAAGGATTCCTTCTGCGGGACAATTGAGACCTGTTGGCAGCTCCAGGACATCCCATATAAAATGACTCCAGAGCACCATTGGAGGATGGATGCCATGGAAGCCTGCCTCGCATTCCAATTGTCTCCTAGCACACAAAACAGTTGAGATCGGATGGCTCTGCGGGAGCAACCGGGGTGGCTGAGTTGAAATGGACTTTCCTGAGCATGGGGCCTAATGTGTGTTTGTGTCCATGAGGGCCTTGGAATGGGGCGGTGGCACCGGGACCCTGAATATTCTCCTAAGCTTTTGACATAGCTCCCATGCACAAGTTTCCTTGTGGAGACCAGATTTGTTCTGATGGGTGCCACTGGAAGCCCCCTCTTCTGGTATTGGAATCCAGGCCTTTGAGGAGACATGCCTGTATACCAAAGCCATGGATCCGATTATGGCCTAGGGTCCTGTTTGGTTCAATCTTCTTTTCTGGGGACATCCGTCTATGTTTGAGTGGAGGTAGATGCTCAACTGGTGTCAGACCGCACTTGTTTGTCCCGGAGTCCTACACTATTAGGATGGCCTCGCGGACTTTGGAGGGTTCTCCTAATATGTACGACTTTGGATAATGGAATGGGCAGAATTCCCATGGATTGGGTAGGCACAGTACTAATGTGTGGCTCCATGGGCCCCAGCCTGGAGGGTGTGTAGCCTAGGACATTGAGTACAAAAGTCTGAAAAAAAAAACTCAGCTTAGGATTCGGGGCGTAGGTATGGCAGGCCCAATCTACAAATCATGAGAAGAACTCTTCAGGATATGAAGAAAGAGCGAGTCTGAGGCGCTTGCTTAGGCATTTGTCTCTGGATTTTTTATCAACGATGGCATTGGAATGTGGGGAGGCCTTATGGGCCATGGACGAATCTTCCTTTCTGTGGATTTGGCCGGGTCCCAATTGTTTTTCGTCAAGCTGTGGGATGAGAGGTCTCCTTTCACGTTTGTTACTTCAGGTTTCCCACCAAAGAACTGTCCTAAGCAGAGCCCTGGGGAAGAGTGAAGGTACAACCCTGACTATGGTTAAAAATTGGGGCCTAGGGGCATGGCAGGACCAATATGCTGTCTCTTCATCCAGCAACTGAGAGGCCTTACTTGAGGACTGGTCTCAGGCTGAGAGTCACAATGAGTGTTTGTGACCTATATGGCCTTCGAGCCTGGGCACGGTCTCATGGGCCACACTGGTTTCAACTACACTGAACTTTGGACAACATGCCAATCACAAGGTCTCTTGCTTTGAGTAAGGAGTTCTGATTTCTGCATCATTTTCGACCCTGGGCTGTGTTTGAGATAACGTCTAGGTTCTGATGCCTGAAAACCTCAGTTGGGAAGAGATGACGATCTAAGGCCATGGCGGGTCTGATGTGCCTACTGTGCGGTCAGCTGCCTGCGTGTTGGTCAGAAGGTTCGGGCTCAGGTTGTGTCAGAGAGTGCATTAGTACCCAGGTTAAACTATATAATTTGGGTACAGTCGAATGCCCTGTAGGTTTATCCTCATTTGAGGTGCGTGGGCAGCTCATTAGGCAAGATATTTTTTCTAGAGGGCAGGCTGATTGCTGCATTGTGGGTCCGGAATTGCGAAACTTGAGGGCTTCTGGGCCAGGAGCGTGAGGACAGAAGTCTGAGAACACAAGCTAGACTTGGGCTTCAGGCCGAGGGCACGGCAGGTACCCCCTGCAGATCTGAACCAATATCTCATGCATCTGAAGTCACGGCGAGGATCAGACGTTGGCTCAGGTTGGAGTTTCTGTGCATGACTGCCCCTTCATGAACAGAGCGTAAACTAACGGCCATGGAGGTTTTACCACGTTGGGAGTTGTGGGATGCTCCCTTCAAGGATTCCTTCTGCTGGACAATTGAGAACTGTTGGGCAGCTCCAGGGCATCCCATATGGAATGACTTCAGAGGACCGTTAGAGGATGTATGCCAGGGTAGCCCGCCTCGCATTCCAATTGTCTCCTAGTTACAGTACAGTTGAGATCGGATGGCTCTGTGGGAGCAACTGGTGTGGCTGAGTTGAAATGGACTTTCTTGAGGATGGGGCCTAATATGTGTTTCTGTCCATGAGGGCCTTGGAATGGGGCTATGGCACCGGGACCGTGAATTATTCTCCTAAGATTTTGACTCTGGTTCGAAGAACAGGATATGGGGCTTCCTGAGGCACTGAACAGAACTCCTCTCGTCTCCACATGGGAAGCTTCCTTGTTGGAGCCGTGTCA